>NW_008677587.1:4775-81431 GCF_000695815.1 Acanthisitta chloris | reverse complement strand
TGTGCCGGGTAAAGGGTGAGGTACCAAAATCCCTCTCTATGCAAGAGCCTGGCTACGGAGCTTGGGTTCAGCTCTCCATCCCCTTCTTTTGCTTTGCAGAGTGGGATGTATTCTCCCATGTGTAGTGGGGTATGACTGTGTGTGCCTGTGAGCATGCCTATCCATGCTGGCAAGCATGGTTAGTGAGTTTCTCACCCTCTTGCTGTAGTAGATCCATTTTGGGCAAACACCTAGCCCCTCACCCCACTGATAATCTCAGACTGGGTGTCTGACAGGAGTCCCACTCACCATTTTGCTTTCTGTCTGAAGACCTCTGCAAGGATTTGGCTGGAAATGTGCCAAGGGAGCACACTGGCACACAACAGTGGCAGTGTGCCCAGGAGAGAGAAGCTGAGGGAGAGAAATTCTGTGCCTGGAGTAGCAGAGAAAGGTGGGCATCTGGCCAGGATAGGAAGGAAAAAATAAGAAATGGCTTTCTATGTGGGCCCTATGCTGGTGACCTTAGTTTATTCAGATAAAAAGGTCTTTGGCTAAGCTTCCGGACTGCTATGAGTGGTGCAAAAGAGAAGCAGCAGGTTTACCAGCCAGAAACAAGTCATCCAATCACCCTGAGATGCTTCCAGTGGCTCTGAGAACCTGAGGCACAGTGCCTTTGTAACAAGTCAGCAAGATGGTTGTATCCCATCACCTTATCCTCATCATTAAAGATCATGTGGTATGAGAGCTGTGTGCTGGCATAATCCTTGGGAAAGATCAGAGGAAAGCGACGGAAACCCTTTCATACAGTCAAAAACAAAGAAGAGAGAAAGTCACCTCATGAGTTGGAAGAGCCCTTGAAGTCACCAACTGAAGCAGAGTCTATATATCATGAGAGTCCCATAACTGATGTCTACAACAAGGTAAGGGGTTGGGCTCAGCACTCTTGTGCTTGTCCCTGTCTCTGTCCTGCACCCCTTGGCACAGCCAGCTCATAGCAGACCAAAAAATAGTGGGTGGCAGAGGACACACCAGCCCCTTCCTCTGTTGGCATTGATGTTCAATGTCTTTCAAAGGGAAACCTTATATAACTTCCAAACCCAGTTCATCCTCTTCCATACAACTAGAGATAAGGATTAGGGACACCTTAAAAAAATTCAATGTTTCCTTACATTTGTTAACACCTTCATTGAAATAAAGAGCTAAAATTTTCTTTTCTGAGTTGGCCACAAGATGGAAGCATCAGACAAAAATATCTGAATTTATTTTCCTCATCCTTTTTCTGTTTTTGCCTCCACAGCAGCACAGATGTACTGCCACTGCAGAGGCAGAGCAGCTGGAGCCCTTAAAGCAATAGGAAATACATACAGTGTGTGTCAGTTCCAACTGTTTTATTTGGAAGAACTTTGAACCTATTGTGTTAACCATAGTTCTCCTTTTTAAGCATGAAATATGTACTAAGGCTTCTCTTACCAACGGAAAAACTGCAATAGCATCATGGAATTCAGGGATGTTGCCTGGGATTTTTTGGGGCCAGAGTTAGCCATTTTGTATTATAGCACACAGCCCAAATTCTGCAAAGCTGGAAACTTCATTTGCAACTGCCTTGGTATCCCCAATGATGCTGAAGGACACTCTGCCTTTTTCCTCAAAAACATACCATTTATGGAGAGAGAGGGGGAGGGATTTAGAATAAAATATGACTACAAGTATGGTGAAGAGTGAGACCTTAGATATCACAAATTCAGTTAAGACTGTGTCTGTCTCTCTGCATTCATTTTTTTGTTGCTTTAGTGTTGTGCTGGTGTTAGATGAGGAGTCAGAAGCACTCCGGAGCTGAAATTCTGATTCATGTGCCTTTGTAATTCTAAAAATATTAGTTGGGACCAGTCTAATGTATATACCAAGACCCCCAAATTCTAATTCCTAGAAAGCATGTGGATTTGAGGGTTGGTTTGAGTTTGTAAACTGTTCCAAGTCCTGCAGCAATCTGATGTATCAGACATTGCCATACCCACCCTCCCATTAGCTCTGCTGGGCTCTGCCAGCAAGAGCATCACCTGCTTCATCATTTCTCTGTGGAAGCTATGCAAGCGTTGTAGAAGGGGGATGTGATTTATTAGACCACCTGATAAATCTGAAAAAATCCCCCAAAACTACTCGTGTCAGGTCTTGGGTAGCTAAAAACTGAATTATATTTTCCAGCTCTATTAATTGGCCTCATAAAAGTCATCTTCTGCATTTTACTTCTGGGTGGCTGAGACAACAACCCTTGTGTTGCCAGCCAAAGTATGTGCCAGCTGATGCCCAAGTCTTAGAAAAGCCTATTTAAAGGCAGCTCCAAGCTTTGAAATTGGGGCCAACTTGTCAAAGGTAAGTCAAGCATGTGTGCTCTGCAAAAACATGGCTCCCACCAGCAAGGGTATTTGGGTGTAACTGTATTTATGCCAAGTTCATTTGTGAGCTTGTTGATTGAATGCTTTTAAAGGCAGAGTTTCACTTTGCTCACAATCTATTTGACATGCAAAATGTTGTGTGCTTTGGTAGGTAAAAATGCTCCTATAATGACGTGGGAGTGATGTCAATGCTCTAAAGTTAATCTTCAAGTATTAAAAAAAAAAGTGTGCTGTCGTCATTTAACCTGGCATGCTGTATGACACACAGCAGAGGGTTTTCCCAAATTAATCTCCATTTGAACCAGAGCCTGTCATCTAGGGGAAAAAAAAAAAAAAGCAGTCTTTTCTCATCTCTGTGAATCCTTGTGTAAATACCAGGTTTTGCAGCTGCTTACATGTGAGACAAGTATTATTAGCTCAACACTCTGGGCATGCACAAGACCAAGACTTATATTTTCAGACTGTTTGCTCAGAGTAGCTCAGAAACCCGTTAGACATCATTTCTATTCTGATGGGCTGAATGAACAGGGGAGTGGGATTGCATCAGCATATTTCAGTCACTTTCAGTGTAGTTCCTGGTGGCTGCCTGTGTCAGTTCTGGTTATGTGTGCGCAGTACTCTGATGTTCTACACATGAAATGGGAATTCCTCTGGCTGAAAGTTTGTGGAGGTGGACTGGCCCAAAGGAAGAAAGATGTCTGTAGCGAAAATAATTATATAACATTTCTATCCAGTAAGAAAATCCAGGTAAATTTTGTCGAACATGTTTTCCCACTCTGTCCCAAGACCTTCTCATGTTTCTCTGAGTTGTGTCTCCAAGTTGCATGGTCCAGGGAGATTGCTCTGAGCAGAGCAAGAGGGATGCCACTCCCAACCCCTCCAGGGCTTCGGTCAGTGCTGCCTGCACTTTTTTTTCAGGAATGTATAGAGGACCCACCATAGCATTTTCAACCACAATGTAATGTAGCAGCACAGAGGTTTGGGACACTGCCTTTGGCAGCAACCACAGGGGACTGTCCATGCTCTGTTACAGCTGTGGACTGACTGGGAGATGCCCTCCCTGAATGCAAGGCTTGGCACAAGTAGTGAGACAATGCTGAGGCATGACATATTCTGCTTTTTCTGCTGTCGTGCTAAGACTTCATGATTTGATCAAAGGCGCATTTGACTTGACTCTTTATCTTCACACCCATCATTTTTAGCTTCCCCACTGGAGAAGTGGGCTGGGAACTCTGCTGCATCTCTGCCCCTCTTCAGACTTGGACAACACCAGCCAGTGCCAAAGGCCAGGGTTGAAGGGATCCACCATGACTCCAAGCTGCTCTTGAGAGCCTGCATAGCTAATGCATTTCCACAGCTCCTTCCTGGATCCTTGGCTGCTCCTCTGGCAGTGAGAAACCCTGAGAATTAAATACTGTGAAAAAGCGTTGTTGAAAATGTTCAAGAGAAACTGCATTTTGAGAGAAAATGCATTTGAAAATGTCAGCATACTGTAAAAGAAGACCAAAAAAAATGGTGCGAATATATGTTGCTTTACTGTCAAAAACTGAGCAGCCCAAACTTGTCCTGAGCTGCCAAAAATTAAAAACTTTATTTTTTGGCTCAAATATTTTGGTATTCAAATTTTCTCCTGAAAATGCCATTTTCACTATGAAGTAAAAAGCAAAGTGTTGGGGTTTTTTACCCTGTTGAAGTCCACTTTTACCTCCTCCCTTCTGAAAAGGACTCTCCTTCCCATCCCATGGGTTATGACATCGTTTGCTGAGACTGAGGTGCTACAAGGACCTTTCATAGGAACAGCTGTTAGAAGTTGCCTTGCAACTCCAAGGTAGTATTTATCAGGATTTCTTATCCTGGTAGGTTCCATATAAACGCTGGCTGAGGATAGAGGCATAAGAGGTGCTCCAGACAAGATGCTGCTCAGGCTGTGAGTGGGAGATGTCCAGGCATGAAAGAAGCATTTTGTTCCCCTGCTCTACCCTGTGACAGTCAGCTCTGGGAGCTGGTGAGAGCCTCCTTTCCCAGGAGCATCACTGACGCAAAGGCTCATACGCCTGAGTGAGAACACAGCAGCACTTATGCGCAGGCATTTGTCTGCTGCCTGCCCATGGGGTGCTCACCTTTATGTTCCAGTAGCAACATGAAGGAGGGGTCTGAGCTCCACCATGGCCTTGCAACTTTGCATCAGTCAGACATGCTGACAGTGCTGCCTGGGTTTTGCCAGCCATGTGGGCAGGACTCATAAAGACAACACCAATGTGCCACACATTAATCCTGAGACCATCTCAGCCAGGGGAGCTCTGCTGTGTCAGAGCTGAATTTTGTCACAGTGTTGCTCAGGTCATCTTCTAAACCAAAGAGTGAGCAGGTGGCTTGTGAGAGTGCTAGGTCAGCAGAAAATAAGAATTTTCTTGTATGTCTACTGAATAGTGGTCATGTAGCTCATGGCAAACCTTCCTCCCTGTCTTCTACTCCTTCCAACACGATGTATCTCACCGCAGCAGCTTGTCCATCATGTTATCCCCAGGCTCCTGTTGAGGTCCCTCAGCCACACACATACTGCTGGCCCTACTGCTGAGACCTGACTCATGCCATGGGGAGAACAATAACTCTGTCCCAGGAAACAACTCCAATAACAGGAGGTGGCACTGGCAGGATCAGCTGCTGCTGAGGGAGGCAGAAGGAACCCCTGTATGGTTGTATGTGGTGGGAGAGGGAAGAGGACCATGTAAACACTAGGACAGGGTAAATGTCATTATATAATACACCCTGTAGTCCTAGCAGGGATCAAACCCTGTCACCATGGCCAGGACAAAGCATCTCTGTTCTCATTCACACAGAAACATTGAGTGAAAATCTGGTCAAAATCAGTGAGTCCTGGACCACCAAGAGGGACAGTTAAGGATTTAGCATTGAGGAAATCACCAGGAGATGTTCACAAAACCATAAAAGCAGTCACTGCACTGAAAGAGGCTCTTTTAGGGCTCAGAAGATATTGTGATTCTGGCCTGAAGTTTCTTACTTCTAGGTGTGCTTAGTATCACTCAAGATGCCCTCACTGAGTTTTGTGCATTGACACCTCTCTTCTAGGGTGCAGTCTGAGATCTTTTTTGGCACTGTCTAGAAACTGGAGGGATGGGTAACCTAAAAAGATGGGAGTAGTCCACTGTCTCATTTTACTTCAGTGAAACAGCTGCCAGGAGGTAATAGCAGTGGTAGTTCCTTTACTATCACTATTGCTGCTGGCAACCTGGACTAGATTTGAACAGCTAACAACTGATCCTCCTGTCAACTCCCCAAACCACCCATTCTTCTTTTTAGCTATAGTTTTATGTTGAGTAGCCATGCAGAACTTAAATACAGTCAAATTATTATTTTTATCTTATTATACTGTTGAACCTGATGTGATATCAGGAGATTGCACTGTCTATATTTATACACACATAACTGTACCTTCTTCTCTCGTTGAAGCGTCGAGCACTCCAAATATTGGTCACATGAAGCATTGGAATATACCCTCTTCATCTTTCATGAAATGGAAATGAGCATTATGCCTTTTTTCTTAATTTCTTTTTTATTTTTTTAATCATTATTTCATTAAGAAACTTACCAGAAAGTTTTGGGAATGTTTTCAAGTTTTCAAGTTTTTCATTTTTTTATAAATCTGGAAAAAAACAAGATGAAAAGAGTTTTAAATTAGTAAAAAAATAATTTAAAATTATATAAACCATTAAAAAATAGTTATCTTACTTGACCCATGGCCTAGGCTGAGATCAAACTTTTTTAGTAGAGCAGGCACATCTTGAAGACATACCAATTTTGCTAATCATCTGAATTCTTCTGGCATTAGCAGCTCTGCGATTGGAAGTGTTCAAAGTCTAGACACAAGTACTAATACTTCAAAGCAAAAGAGAATATTAGTTTACTGCAGAAGTTATACATCTTACAAACTTTTCACTGCATTGTCATGACTACATCAAAAGGGTTTGTTGAAATATTGTCTCACATCTAGACAAGCAGTTTTAGCTTATCAACATTTGCATGTGATCTTAGTTGTCAGTAATTCTGTGTAATGAGTTCTGCTAAATATCTGAATGTACAGCTATACACCTACTCAAAAGGGCCATAGTTTCTCAGCAGAGAACACTTTGCCTGAAAATGAAATTATTGTTTTGGATGGAGTAGTGAAAGCAAAGGGTGCTAGGTAATAAGAGGGTCCTAGAGGAGCAGGAGGAGCAGGGACGACCAGTGCAGTGTCTGGGCTTGCCTGTGCCCTGTCACCAATGTGTTCTTTCCTAATACAACCCCTGCCCCTCAATTTCGGTTTCAACAAGCTCAATCAACTCTTTTTGCAAAGAAACTGACAGAAAGGTCCCTTAGCATACAACAACCAGAAAGTGGCAACTGATAAATACTTGTCTTTCCTGCTTCCCTCTCTCTTCATTCTGCAGACATATCATTATGGAAGTCACAAGCTAGCAACACTATTGTCCTTTCTTGTTCTTCCTCTTCCTTAAGGCTACATCGCCCCCATGATATGTCAATGGTCAGCACTTTGGAAAATCGGTTTGACTCCTTCTTCCCTCCCTGCAGGTGTTGTGACTCATGTGCCTGAACATTGCTCTGGAGGACACAAATGCTCTGCTCAGTGTTCACTGTGGTACTTTGTCCTATGTTCACTGCAATACTTTGAATCACGGTGGCCTTGGGTTTAAAACCTAGAGATTTTGAAGGAACATACATAGGAGTAACTGTGCAGGAACACAGTGAGATTTTTGTCTTCAAAAAAGATGTATTTTGATGCAAGAGCTGCAAATTGGAGAAGAGACAGAGAAAGCAGAGTAAACAGTATTATCAAAACAATAAATGGACAATATGCATCAGCATCCCAATATCATCTCCAGATCCTCAATTCATGACTCTTCAATCCTTTGTAAATGAAGGTCCATTTCCAGCTCTGCTTCTAAAATATTATCAAAGAGTTATTCAGAACATCCTCATGTGCTGTTTCATCCCTATTTGTCTTCTGGTACAAGTCTGAAAATATTCCTACTGATGTAGAAGGATTATGACTCAAAGTCTATCTTGACTACATAGTGTGCAGTATGGTCCTCACTGGCTGACCTCATTAACCCTGACATATATCTAGGAGGCAAAAATATGATGGTGCTCAAGAAAAGACATGAAGGATTGCTGTGTTCAATAACAAATAGTCATAAGCTGATCCAAGACAAAACATGCTGGGTTCATTCAGTTCCACTTGCTGGACTTTCAAGTTGTGCTTGCTTCACATGATGCTGTTTATCTACAATGACGGGAGCTAGCAAGGCACTGTGTACAAATCAAAGTGAAGAAGCTGTGATTCTAGCAGCTGGTACTTCACCATCCATCACAAAGTCATGGCAAAGCAATCTGATACAGCACATCAACCAGTCCAACTCTCCTTCTGCCAGTCTAGGAGTCCATAGAAAATCACAGATTTTTAGGGCTCCTCCAGAAACTCCGTCTCTGGGAAACCCACCAGCATTCATCTGATTAAATAGTATTGTGTGTTCAGTTACCTGCTTTGACCTCCTTCCTCTTTTCAATTTGCAAGTAACATTTTAAAAATGAGAATCCCAGAGGCTATCACTAAACAGTACTAGAATTTCCCTGGTTGAGCTTTAATAATTAGTAGTAATCTGAATGAAACTGAGAGAAGGTTCAGGAGCTATACTTAATAGGAGATCCAGGCACTGCCTTTAGTCTAAGGTACTCACATTCGTGGAGCAGAATTGTAAGAAAACTATTTATATTCCCCATTTTCACAAGGGCAGGTTTGTACTCTGGCTTATATACAGTCATTAGCATGTAATAACATAAATGCCCATATTCCCTTATCAAGTTGAGTTGTTCATCTGCTTTTCATCTTCTGCAGGTTCAGATGGCTGTGTGTACATAGCCACAGGTGTACGTGCAGGGTCTGGTTTGGATTTGACACTTCCTCTTTCATCTCATCCATTCCAAGGAAGGCAATGACGTGCGTTTTGTATCCCTGAAGTCCATTTCCTTTAGCTGCTCCTTGTCATTTCCTAGCAGGATTTGTCTGTGTATGTGAAGACACAGCTGGAGAAGGATGTGTTTATGGTTTTTTTTCCTACAGCTGCTCTGTGTGTTTGTATGTAAGCTGTCAGGGAGGCTGCAGGTCTATTGGTCGCAATGAGGAACAGTAGAGGAGTGTGACCTCAAAGTCTTCTCAGGACAAGAATCAGCTCCTTGGTTTAAACTTGATACTTCCTGGGGTTTTAGATGTATAATTATTTTCACTTTTTGTGTCTTGGAAAATAATGAGGAATGGGGAACTGAGAATAAAACTGTGCATTTTAGGCTAATGAGAAGAGGCAGGAAAAGAGCAAAGACAAGTCCACAGGTAGGTAAAATGCTAGAGATTAAATGAACTACAGTAAACCCAGGTCAAAGTTTGCAGCAAAGGAGCAGCTGTAGGTGAGGAAAGGGCAATATCTGAGGCAAAGGTGGTTGTTTATATAGAGGCTGTGAAATCAAGGGCAGATACTAACAGATTTCCTTCAATCTGTATCACACTATAACCATCAATTAAAACAGCATTAAATGGCACTGAAAGCTGAATTAAAAATGTTTTTTCTAGACCAATTTCACTAAACCTCCCATCCCAGCTGTGATAAAACCAGCACTCAATTTACCAGCAGAATGGGGGCTGGGTCCTCTAGGAAGACTACATCTTACCATGGGAATCTCTACCTTTTTTTGTTAAAGGCGTGCTGTCAAAATGATACCTGTGTGTTTCCTAAAATGAGCTAAAAGTAGCTTGAGGATTACACCTGTCTTTGTCAATTTCTGTCATTAAACAATTTCCTGTCTCCAGTTTCGTGCTTTATTTCCTGCTGGTGTCTAAAGGATGCATGCTGACAGCTGAAGAAAGCGACTGTTGTGAAACACTGGCACTGCCTGTGAGGCCACGATCAGCAGCAAGACTGACTGGTGAGCCTGGGTGAGATGTTTTCTTTTGTTTTGATCAATCGTTTAGCATGAGAAAAATGTGGCTTTGGCGGATCTGGCACTATTCACTAACTGGGCTGAATGTGCAGATTGACTAAAGCACATGCTTATGGTTTGGGCGATCCAAGTTCAACTCCACCATCTGCTCGAAGCCTCGTCTTCCTGCAGCCCTGGCTGAGCAGGCTCTGGGTTGAGTGGAGCTGGCAGGTGCAGCCTCTCTCTCTCTGAAGCTGTTACACTTTGCATACAAAGATTAAATATTTATTAGCGCTGATGGTCCTGCATGTCCCAACTCCCACCTGGGTGCCCTAATCACTACACTGTAATGCTCCCTGTGGAGCAATTCATGTTCAGCGTAATGTACAAAGAGAGACCAAACCCAGGGGAGAGGCTGCTGAGGCCTTTCAGTGCTGCACAGCAGTTACAAGGCTATGACAGTCTCCTGAGGAAGGGATGTTGTTATGAATCTGCTTGTACAGATGAAAGAGGGGCAGAATTGAGTTTTTCTTTGCCTTGAACATGTGCCAAATCTGAGGCTCTGTGGAGTTCCCTGTTGGGTATGGTAACTTCTCCAGTCTCTGAGGTGGGACTATGAAAAGTGCTCAAGATGCCTAAGCCTGCAGGGGATATTTTAAATCATTTAGAGTAGGATCTTCACCTTGTAACTCTGGGTGAATTCAGTAAATCAGAAGAGCTGGAAACAAGCAGAGAGATGCTTGAGTAAAGGGCTGCAACATCCTTATAGAAAAAGAAGAACTAGGGATGGCTGCATGCTTTTTTCTGGCTTTTATCAGTTCAGGTGAGATGCATTCAAGTATTTCTGAGGTCTAAAGACTGCCCAAATCAACAACACAACTGCAGAACTGAGTCTTTCCGTCAAAATTTCACCGGCCATAATGAGTAAATATAGTTCAGACATAAGTATGTTTTTAGATGAAGAGTGTTCTTTTAAATCTTTTTTTCTCTCTCCTGAGAGTGCCAAGTAGTGCCAGTTTGGAAGTAATTTCTGAAATGTGGACATCTGTCTTCTAGGATCTGTACTGAAAACACCATCTTTTTTCATATGGCTCACCAAACAAGCCATTCATTAGTAACTAGTTTCGATCTGTAATGACTTTGGGTCTGATTTATGGTTGTAACCATTGGACTTTGTGCCACTGTCACTGGGCTTTGCATGACCATACATCTGAGTGCCAAAGTGAATCTGGACCTCTTTCTGGTCAGACTAAGTATTTTCATGAGATGTTTCGCAGCTCTTCATCAAACCTCAGAGCCCCTCTAGTGTCTGAGAAATAAAAAGCTGCAGAATAACAAATACACCAAAAATTACCCTAAAAATAAGTTAATCTCCTGCTTGAGATGTTAATTTATAGAAGAGAAGGCTTTGGAATACCCCCAAATCTTTTAATTATGTGACTGCTTTTTTTCTTGAGGTGCATAAGGAATTCTTCAATTCTTCTGTCCTTAACTGAGAAAGCATGTGCTGTTTTCTACCTCCAGATCTTCTAGCACTAGCTAAAAGGTATTTCACACCAGTCCACATGTAAGAAAAAGCATTTAATCAGTCTGGGTAATGTATAAACAACCTCAGGAAGTTTGGAATATGTTATTAAAACTGTTCTCTAGTATCCTTTTTACAGGGTGTTTTGGCATTGCATCCTTTAATGTAAGCTTGCTGTGTAAGTCACTTGTTGGCTTGCCTCTGGTCTGTCCCATGATCTCTCATCACATAATTTTGTAAGTGGAGTATGAGAAGAGACACAGTGTGCTGCTATTCATTCAACGATTCATCTGTCTTGCTTCCCTCCTCTTTTAAACCCCTGTTTCTGAATGTCAATCTGCCTGTGTCTTGGGCATTTCTCCTCTCTTTCTCCATCCCACACCTTGGGCTTACCTACACTCAAAGATGTCCAGGCTGGCTGTGGTCACCTCACTGAACATGGTGCCAGGGATGTGCTGGTCCTCAGGTCCTGCTGCCATGCAGGGAGAGGCTGTGGCACCAACGGGGAGCAATGTGCACAAAAGCTAGCATTAAAGTATTAAGGAAACTTGAAGAGGAACCTCTTGCTCCCCTGTTATAGGGCAAGAGCTGCACCTACCATGAAGATGGTCCTCCCCAAGGCCTCCACACCTCCTTGCTGCAGGCATGCTGTTGCATTCAGGTTTGCAGAGAGAGGTGATGTAGCAGTGTTTAAACCTCTTTTAAAAGGGAAATGAGGCAATCAGATATTTATGGTTCCTGTTTCCAGTCAGTGCTTCTGCCTCTTACCTCACATTTGACATATTAAACTTGAAGGATATCACAGACAGATCCTGTACCTAGTGGATTTTGAAGATCAAGCAAAACATTCAGTCTTGGATAATGCTTTGAGCCCCTGTAGCTGTGGATGCAACAAGTGCTGTATTTATTATTGCTAAGGAGGTATAACTATATGTGGTCACAGGAAAATATGAAACATGAATAGGAAATATTTACAGCACTTGTACAAGGAAAAGCATCAGATAGTTATCTTCTTTAACAGCATATCTTGAAATGAGTAGGTAGATGTGTTCCTAGGCTCAGTGTCTTCAAAAGTCTTCAGACTTTTGTCACAGGGCTATAATCATCTGGCTCTTTAAAAGACCTCTGACCGTGCTCACACTGAATAGAGCAAAGATCATAAATCACCCTGCAGCTCAAGTAAGGGGGCTGAAAACAGCTGGGCAATGGGGACCACAGAGCACTGCCACCACCAAAGCAAAAGTCAGCTTGAACTTGTGGTGAGCTTATCTGAAGCACCCAGAAGCCCCTGAATCAGTGTGAACTCAGCTTTCCTCAGGGTTTCCTACACTTCCCTTCAGTCCATCAGGCAGCACTGGTGCTAGGACCACAGGTTCTGGGGCTCACAGCATGCCAGGGGTGGCCACAGGAGGAAGAGGATTAAGACAAGGCCAAGCAAACCTTCAGAAACCTTCCTGTGGTTTCTAACGCATCACCAAAGTTTGAAACACTCATGCAGAAGTAACAGGAATAAACACACTGGTGGCAGTGAGTCAGTAAAGAAACCCATGAGGGGCACCCTGCCAGTGTTTGCAGATACTTTATCTAAAATTGTTTTGGAGATGGAACCAACCCTGAATATTTCTTTGCTCTTCTTTGTACAAAGGTATGTTTAGCTCACCATTTCAAAAGGGTTATTAAGTGGCTAAAAGATAGTATATTAGGGTTTTTATTAGCAGAGCTGTGAGGTAAGGGATGAGCAGTAGGATCAGAGAAGCCCAAACCATGTTGTGGCAGGTGTGGTGTGGCTGGTGGGGACAGTGGGTGGCTGCAGTGGCCAGGAGGGAGAGCAGCAGCCTACATCACTGTAGGAAGTGGAGAAAGCCTACAAGAATGTGCTGGCAGAGAGAGAGAAGACATAGCATCCAATTATCTAGTCTGTCCTCCTGGCAAATTGAAGCCCATCAGTTAAAGCGGCTATGGTTGTTACACAGTATAGTTATGAGCTATGTATTATTGTTCAGGAATTAAAAATGTGTTAATGATACATTATCTACTAATAAGTACTATACACCATGTAAAACAGAATTTTTCTGCTCTTTCTCTGTCTATAAATTTTTCTTTAACAGAAAAATGCAGGTCTGGATCTACTTATTTGCTTATCTGAATTGCTTTCGCTGCTTTTGCTACCACTGCTATAAATTTCCTAGGAAACCATCCTGCAAAGCCTCAGTAGGAATTCAAAATTTCTTCAAGGTCAGTCACATCAGAGGTGTTCTTCAAAGCTTCTAAAATAGCTAGCCTAGTGCTGAGTCAAATGTATTTTTCTTGACTTGGTTTGTATTAAAGGCCTGAGCTACAAACTTTACTCAGGCAAAATTCCCACTTATTTTAACCAGGCACTTGGCTCCTGTCATGTCCTGGTTTTGCTTGTTGTGGTGGAAATCAACCTGCATGATATTCTGGCCAGCACATACAGTGTGACACTAGCCTTTGACTAAGTTATCCTTGCTCATCATGCACAGGCAGTGATTATCACAACAGATATGGACATAGGAGTGAGGGAGGGTTTGGACACAGTACCTGGCCACAACCAGCTCCCAAACCTCAGGCACAGATGGGTAAGGTCATCTTGGGGCCCTGCCCATTCTCCTGGGACAGCTGGATGGCTTTCCAGGGTGCAAAGGTGGCCTTGGCTTCTTGCAGTGAAATATTTTTCTCTGGGAGTATGTAAAATTGCCCCAATTACAGACAATACTTCACCGATTGCTTATTATCCTCATGTTTGATGCCAAGGGGTTTCAGGGCATAATTACTGCCATATGGTACCAGTGGGTTTCCACAGGAAACTCGCCCCATGATCTCTGTCTGCTGCTTGCCAAGAGCATTTAGCTCTTTGCAAACTATTCCACCTCAAACTGGAGTTTGAAACTCCAGCAGCATTTCCCAGCTCCCTCACGTGACATTAATAAAATCTTCCAAGGCCCCAATTTTTTCTCACTAGACCAGAAGTTGACTTATTAGTTTGAAATGTTATTTCAGAGAACAGGAGAGTGAGGTGAGGCAACAGTAACTGAGGTAGAAAATGAAGGTGGCCTGTTCGTGCAGCACAGATGCTCCCAGAAGGTCTGCTCGATTCTGGAACTGCTCTGGGCATGGGGCCACACTCTGCGACTGCATGGAAAGAGCAGAGGATCTGTCTTGACTCTCAGATTGGTGTTTACAGGGCAGGCAGAGGAAAAGTGGATGTTTTACTTGAAATGTTATGGAAATCACTGAGAAATAATGTCTGTAGAAGGCAGTTCTCAGAGTCTATTTCTGTTCGAGAGGGACAAAAAGGCGTGCACCAGAACCAAAAATTCTGCAAATCCATTTCCTTTTATTTTATCACTGCAAGGTTCAGGAACTGAAAGAGGAGTCTGAGCAATTTGACCCAGTTTCCAAGTGGAATTATTAGGTTTAACTCTTTTTTTATACTCAAAACTATTGTTTTTTTAAGATAAGCTGGGATTTTCCCCTCTATACAACAATAGTTAAATCTGATACTCAGTTGCTTGGCTAAGAGACTGATAGGATTGAAACCTAAAAATACAAAAGATAGAAACCAGATTGTGTTATCTAAAATATACATCCTCTCCTGTCGTGCTGGTAACTTAAGTTCATACATTGTAAACAGAGAACTAACATGCTCTGGTATTGTCATTGGGGTAGGGATTTTTTTAAAACATAAACTAGCTCCAAGCAACTCACAAAGCTGTCTGAGAGAGCAGGTACATGGATTTCAATGTGTCCTCAGTCCACGAATGTTTGATTGATACAGTACAGTTCTCCCGTTCATATAAATATTTGAAGTTGGAAAAACCTTCTGGTTTTAATTCTGTTAAAAACCCCAACAGTTTAAGCTAACTTCCCATGGCAGAACGGTACTTTCACACACACACACATACACACACACACACACACACACACACACACACACACACACACACATATATATATGTGGGTCTGCTTCTTGTATGTAGACCACTTGGCCCTTCTCATTTCTTACAGACCAACAAAAAGGTAGGAGGGCCAAAGCCAGCTGATTTTGCAGACCCCTCATTGACTTTGGAGGACACTATATAAATAGAGTTGTAGGACCACTCACTTTCTAGATTTTGTGCGTTTCTAGGGAATCCCATTGTTCTCTTCAACCTTCACATAAACTGCAGTCCCAATAGAGCAGTTAAAGAATCATAGAATCATAGAATCAAACATGTTGGAAAAGACCTCAAAGATCATCTCCTTTCAGGGAGTTGCAGAGGGTGATAAGGTCTCCCCTGAGCCTCCTCTTCTCCAGGCTGAACAACCCCAGCTCCCTCAGCCTCTCCTCATGGCACTTGTGCTCCAGTCCCTTCACCAGCCTCGTTGCTCTGCTCTGGACCTGCTCCAGCACCTCAGTATCCTTCCTGAACTGAGAGGCCCAGAACTGCACACAGTACTCAAGGTGTGGCCACACCAGCACCGAGTCCAGGGGCAGAATCTCCTCCCTGGTCCTGCTGACCACACTGTTCCTGATCCAGCCCAGGATGCCATTGGCCTTCTTGGCCACCTGAGCACACTGCTGGCTCATGTTCAGCTTTCTGTCTCTCCAAACTCCCAGGTCCCTTTCTGCTTGGTGCTCTCCAGCCACTCTGTCCCAGCCTGGAGCTCTGCATGGGGTTGTTATGGCCAAAGTGCAGGACCAGCACTTGGCCTTGTTAAACCTCATCCCTTTGGAATCAGCCCATCTATTCAGCATATCCAGGTCCCTCTGCAGAGCCCTCCTGCCTTCCAGCAGATCAACACTCCCCTCTAACTTTGTGTCATCCGTAAACTTGCTGATGGTGCATTCAATCCCCTCATCCAAATCATCATCAAAGATATTAAAGAGCACTGGGCCCAACACTGACCCCTGGGGAACACCACTAGTGACCAGCCAACAACTGGATGGTAACTGCCCTCATAGTGAAGGGCTGGGAGACTTAATGGAGTCTACTAGCCTGGATATTCAATTCATATGAAAGTTCTTCTGTTGCATTCACTGCTTTCTGAAAATCTAATGCTACATTTTTATCTTCTTGTTATGAGAAAGATGTAGCCAACTAGATAGATAAAAGAGTATCTGAGAGAAGGGAAATGGAAACACTGCAGATTCTTGTCATCCTGGGGCACGGGCAAAAGCAGTGAGTAAGGAAACCCACAAGAGAATTGCCAACAAAGGAGGAATTGCAAATGACATTAAAAAAGATTTTGGAGATGCTTTGCTTGACAAATTCAGAACTGGAAAACATGTGTAAGAAGCCTCAAACAAAGAAAATAACATCTAAATGTCAGAAAAATCAGGAGGTTGATTCTGTAATCAGCAAAGGCAAAGACACAGCAAATTCAAAGGCATGAGTCTAAAACTGACTCCTGTGTTCTGGGGTTTGCCTGTTCTTGAGTTTTTATCTTTATTTCTAGCCTCTCAGGTTCTTTAATAGGACTTCTTTGCCTACACTCTAGCACTGAAAATACCATTCTCCTGGTCACCAGTGTCTACCATTGCATCAATGAGCTCAGTTATCACAGATGGGGCAGAGATGTCTGAGGTACTCGAGTTCCAGCCTTGGAAGGACCTTCAATTCAAGATGAATAAACCTAAGCACCAGCAGAAGTCAGAAGCAATTTTTCAGATGCAGCTCATGTGCCAGCAGTAACTGGATGTCTGCAGCAGCCAGTGACAAGTGTGACTCACTGACAACAGTGCCTCTCCCAGCACACAGGGACAGGCTCAGAGATGCCACCATCATGTTATGCACATCCTCCAGATTCTGCGAAGTGCATTGGGAGCCACAATTTGGTTCCCAGTGAGGTGGGAACTTCAAGGCTTTGTTACTTCATTAGCCTAGTTCCTTCATGTGTTGATGTAGTTTTGTCCATAGCTTTTTCAGGGAATTAAAGATTGCATTGCAATGGTAGTATTTTTAATTTTAGGCAGGATTGTTAACTGGTTTTGCCCTGAGTATCTCCCCAGCTGGGACGTAGGACCCTCCCAGCCTTGTTAACTGGTTTTGCCCTGAGTATCTACCCAGCTGGGACGTAGGAACCTCCCAGCACAGCCACAATGGTGAGAGTCCTCCCCACTGGTTTCACTGTCAGGGTGGCCTTTGTCTTTCACCCTACATAGAATCATAGAATGGTTTGCTTTGGAAGGGACCTTCAATCATCTAGCCAAACTCCCTGCCATGGGCAGGGATACCATCCACTAGACTGGGTTGTTCGAAGCCCCATCCAACCTGGCCTTAAACAGTTATAGGGATGGGGCATTCACCACTTCTCTATGCAACTTCTTCCAGTGTCTCACCACTCTCACTAAAAATTTTCATCCTTATATCTGCTCAAAACTTACCCTCTTTTAATTTAAAACTGTTGCCCCTTGACCTGTCACTGCAGACTCTGGTATAAAGTTTTTATCTGCCTTTCTTGCCTGTCCATGCCCACACAAAGTCTGTGATGCATGGAGGAGGTAGCAAATACATGTCAGCAGTGGAAGAGGGAAAGCCACCTCATTGTGAAAACTGGGGTGAAGCAAGGTCACTTGTAGTGTTTATGCAAAGCTGGCCAGATGAGGCCAATTCAATGTCCCTGGGCATTGCTTCCCTGAAGCAGCTGGCTGGTAAGCAAATTGCAACTTCCTTCAGCCCTGCACTGTTGTGTGATACACCACTTTTCCAGGAGACATTATTTCAGAGCCAGGAAGCCTATGGAAGGAATAAAAGGCTACATCTAGTGAGGTGAGAGCTTGAAAGCCTACACAGAGTACACTCTTATGCTTCCTGACACTTGGAATTGAATATAATTGCAACGTTTAAGAAGGAAGGTTGTCTTTTTTAACTTTTCTTTTACAATTCTTTGTTTGTTTGCTGGGGGGGGGTTTGCCTTTTTTTTTTTTTAAATTCTAGCTTATACAGGTGGAGCCTGTCTATGCATTAGCTTCTTCCTGTCTGCCTGTGGCTTAGCTATATATTTTAAGACTGTTTTCCTTTACAGGAAATGGGAAGCTGTGGAATGTAAAATTTCATTTTAGTAAAAATAATACTGCCTAACAAACCCCAAATGATTTAGTGTATGCAAAAAAAAGCAGGTATACCACTGGAAACAGTATTTGGTGAATTTTTTCCACACTGTAGTTTTTAAAGTGAGGTGGATGCATCCAGTGAGGCTGACTTGAGTAGGTGGTTTGTTATTCATCGCTTATTTCTCAGCTATTGCTCCAAGCAGACACAAAATACAAACATTTTCATTCTGTACCAGTGTCCCTAGCAACACTTCTGCATCCAACACAGTCAACCCGAAGCCATTATCCTATACAATACAGAATTGTCACAGACAACAGGAAATCCAAGGAAAGTAGGCAGCTAGTTAACCTTTGCAGCAAGTTACAAGTGGTCAAAAGCAAATCTGAAGTAGGCAGCTAGTTAACCTTTGCAGCAAGTTACAAGTGGTCAAAAGCAAATCTGAATGTATCAGACATTCCTTATTCACTGGTGACAAATCTTTCTTCTTAAAAAAGTAGGCAGATACTTCTTCTAGTATTATACTGAGGATGTAGAACTTAAATGTAAAGGTGATATTGAGGGTTTCTAATTGCCTAGAAGGCAGGTTAGTGGGTGGGCAGTGGCCTGCAGTACATGGCTGTTGTTTGACCACAGCAGTGCAGAGCTTTTGCATGGACAATTTTTTTTCTTAATAATTTCACCTCCTCAGTGATCAGCCTGCCATCCTTTCCCTTCCTGCCTCTCCACACAAGCATAAGAGAAGCAGGCCAACTAATCAAGTATAAGATGAGAAAATTTGTGAGCATTTCCCATGGGCAGAGATGAAAACTAGCACACTCTAATGTACAGAGGACAGTCCCTTCAGTTTGGCCTTGGGTGTGGGGCATGGTTATTGCCTCTGAAAGTTTTGCCCTTGCAAGTGCTGAAGCTTTGTGATTATGAGAGCAGTTTGCTATTTGCAGCTCTCACATTGACTTGCCTCCTCCATCCCACCATGCACCAGACGCTGCAGTGCTGGTAGCTTGGCAGAGTTGGTGGGTAGTGGAAATGGTCCATGGTTTAACTGCCCACTAGCCCAGTAGTTGTGCCTAGAAAATCCTTATGTGCCAGGATTCAGGGAGTCAGTTTGCAAGCTATTAATTCATTTAAGCTGAAATTAGATGTACACAGTAAATTTATTTGCACTTAATAATTCCATTCTCATCTATGAATGGTTTGTTTGGTTTGTGGATGGACTGCAGGAATGAACCAAGACTTTGCAGCATCTGTATCTGAGTTTTGACCACGGAGAGTAATTAAAGAAAATATATTAAATAAAGTGTGCTTTAGCTTGTGTGGTTGCAGAGTCTTCCCTTGGCAGATACAATTACTTTCAAATGCAGTGATAGGGTGACACAGTTCTGGCAGAAACTCTCCACAGTAACATTATCAGAACAACTTTAAGCCAGCACATAGGGATGTGAAAGTCAGACCAGGTTCCATGGAACTGGGACCATCCCTAAGAGCCCTAAGGCCCTGTTTTGCTTGCCAGGGAAATGAGAGAGGATGTGTATGGTGCTACAGCAGAAAATGAATTAAAAAGAAGCTGTGAATCTACTGACAAGCAAGGTAACCATACCAAGCATATCTCTGCCACACAGCTGTGTCAATTTGGTTAAAGTATTTACATTTAATACATGTCAAAAATATAGAACACACTGCTGTGTCATACTTAGAAAAAGATAATAAGTTTAATAGTGTAGGTAAGAGAGATAAAAAAAACTTAACAGTGTAGGTAAGAGAGATAAACCCTCATTTTATTAAAATTTTGCCACAGATATTTTTCTTCTTTTGTAGATTGTTTATAATAAAACCTCAGTGGGAAAAATATAGGCCATTACTAAAGCAGATCACCCCTCATGTGGACCACAGCATCAGCCAAGTACAGCTTCCTGAGTGAGCATTTGGCATAATGATTTTGTTTCTCCTGGACATCATTTTTCTGTTTTGAAAGAGGGGAAAAACCCCATCTAATGGATGCCTCATGCCTGCCTTGTGCCTATCCATTTAATGCAGGTTTTTTTCATATTCCTAAATAAACACATTCTTCCTGACAGTGTTTGGTGCTTGTAATGTGCTGGAAAGAAAAGATTACGGCTGGCTGGTACCTTCTTCTCTGTTGAGAAGGAGTCCAAGCCTTGCACCTGTGAGTAATACTCAAATAAATGTGACACTGCACAGAAATTACTGACTTGAGCAAGGATTGCAAAGTTAGTTTTGCCCTTATGAAAACATTCTCGAACCTGAACAGAAAAAGAGTAACATGCAAGTTGAGAGAAGAAAAAGCTAGAAAAGACAAGGAACTGAATGCCAGATCCTTAAGTCCTACAATCTATCTCCTGCACAGAATTTGCAGGTAAACAAGTTGCAGGCAAAAATGTTATTTCCACCAATTAAGCTTCAGAGAGTTAATTTCATTTAGATTCTGCAGTGTTTGCTATGTGGGTACCACCAGATGTCTGATGGTTACTTTAGATCAGTCACACCTGATCATAAGTACTGGCTGTGAAAATTATACCTCAGTGCTTAAAATGTCAAAAGCAAAAGAGATGCTGACATCAGGGTGGCCCCAATAGCATGCCTCATTTCTTTCAAATAGTTACAAGTGAAAACCACTCCACCAGTGCCAGTTTCTTGCTTGCAGTGGACTTGGGTCAAACTATCACCGAGAACAAACACTGCAAACGGAAGCACCAAAATATCATACGGAGTTTCAAAACTATATCTACTGCCAGAAGCATCAGATAAAGCCTGACACTTCCACTGAGATACGGTTAAAACTCACACCAAGATCACTGAGGGAAGAATGGGATCCAAAAATTTTGGTTACAGGTAGCAATAGCAATTTGAAGGTTGTTAAGAGTGAGCTCTTATATCTAGGGATGCTCTCCAGATCCTCAAAGTGCCCCTCACTCCCAGCTGGGAGTGTCACCCTTTTTCAGACAGGACTGGCTCTGGTTGTCAGGTAAACTTTTGCTCCTCTGCTGGGCTAGCCCTATTTTCATTTCCCTGTGCAATACCAGTTTGAATAAGTGGTTTTTTCATTTTACTCGCAAACAAAACGAGGCTTTTTTAAAACCAAAACCACAAGGGTAGATACAGGCTTTCCAGTATTGAGTACTACCAAACTGTTCAGATTTGCTTCCCATTGATTTGCAACATCCTTCCAGTTACTGAATGCAAAGCCTTCATTTAAGGCAAAGTGGGAAAACAAAAATTTGCTTTTGCCTTTGACTAATACTTTTGAATGGAAATTATGGAAGATCCACAGGAGGGTTTTTTTGGCATTTGTTTTTTCTCATCTTAAAAAACAGGAATACAGAAATGTCAACAGTGTTGTATATTGGCCTCTCTGCTTCAGCTGAGGGATGCCTGTAGAGAGCTTAGGAGATGGAGGAGGATTAGGCCAGGTTGGAGCCACAAGTGCTGTCCCTCTTGATTTCTCAGGACCTCTCCACATCACTGGAGCAGCAGTGGCTAGAGGTGAATCAGGTCCTGTCTCCAGTCTGGTCAGGCAGCAATCAGGGATGACTCTGACACTATTGCTGCTTGATAGCTACAGAAAAAAACAGGAGAATCACTGCAATCCCATGCTGACCTGATGATCCTCAGCTACTAGGCCAAGGTGGCATTTCAGAGGTCTAGGGTGGTGGAGATGGGTGAAGATAAGGCCTTTTCCAGAAAAAGTTCCTTACACCTCACTGTGAGATTAGTAAAAGGCTTTTTGCTAAGTTGCTGTGGGTCCAGCAGCTGAAACCCTACATTAAGACATATTTCTGAGTTGTGCTGTTGGGTCCAAAAAACAGAGAACTAGGAATACTTTTTTTTCTTTAGCTAGAAAAGGCCCTCAATTGAGATTTTATTCAGTGTATATCAGTCCTGCAGAAAAACTAGCTTTGACGTACTTACTTTCAGAGACTTTTTTTTCCAACACAAAATATATTTATTTCGTATGAATGTCATACTTGCAATTGGTGTTATTTTTTCTTACTCTTGAAAGGATGCATTTCTGTGCAGTTCATTTGCAACAATGTAATAGTAAGTGCAAAAGTACAAGATTTTTCCTTCTCTGTGCTCAGTTTTCCTCCTTAATATGGAAGTCTCTACACATAAAATGTATGTATGAAAAGTGCTGCTATGGAAGAATCAATTTGTTGAGAAGCATAGCCATTGATTTGTGACACTTCTCTTCTGCTGTAGTCTCATCCACTGCATTAATGCAAATCAAATCATTTTCTTTGTGAAACAATAGCTTTTATACACGTGTGTGGCATTTTTATTACAGCTCCACTTCATAAAAGGTATAGATTTATTTTAGACATTCAACTTCCACACTTTTTTTGTTTGTGTTTTTTTTCTTTTTTGAACGGAGAGTTTAGCTTCAAACAAATATTTTTCAGATCATTTTTGTTAACCCTGAATAGTCCTGGTTGCTTGGGTATGAGATACTACAAAAATTCAGTTCATGGGAGCCCTTTTACCAGTGCTGGTAGTTTTTGGTTCAGGTCTCCACTGTTGTAAAACTCTGAGGGAAGATGTCAGTATATGAGCTTGTATACGTGCTGGGCATTGCTTAAAAGATACTCATATCTATATCTTCATAGAAGACTCAAATTTTGAAACCTCTGTTTTCAGAAAATATCCTTTGCACTATTTAATGATTGCCAGTCTCTGAATTGCTTTCCTTTTGGCTGACTCCAAAGTTTCCATGACACTGGATTACAGTACAATAAGAAGCATGCCCTACAGATTCAATTACAGCCTGAGAGAAGAAAGGAGAGTAAGAGGGAAACTTGCAGCCTGAGAGAAAACCTTCTCTGTTTAAAGAGAATCCAGAATAATATACTTTGGAAAGGTAGGGGTTTACCTTAAATCCTGTGAAAAAAAGGAACAGAGTTGCCTGAAAATAAGATGAGGCTGATGTGTATTCTCTTGTGTGTGTCATTCTTGTAACGTGTATCTTTTCCACAAGCTGGTTAAAGTTGAGATGATAATTTGCATGTCAAGCAAACTGTCTTAATTTCCTTGTTCTTGATTCCCTCCTAGGATGATGCTGCCTGATATGTATTCTAACAAACATGTTTGTCAACAAGGAAATCACAGCGAAAGCACAAGTTAATGACAGCGTTAGCTGTTAGTTTGGCATCCCTCTCTGACTTTTTTGGCAAATCTATTGGTAAGGATAGCCAGGCATACATGTACTCAGAACACACAGAACAGCTCAGAGAACCTATGCAATACACTATAGTCCAATATTCCTCCTCATAGTCAAATTAAGTGTGAATTTAAAGTGTTTTAATATTAGCAGTTCTGATGGGAATCTGTACCTGCATGCACTCCTGGTCTGAAATGCCTAAAAAGCCCAGTCATACAGCTCTAATTTAGATCAACTTTATCCTTTGTAGCATTAGCATGAATTCTGTGAAACCCTAAATGTACTGTAATTATAATAAATCCATTGGGTTTTCTAGTCCATTAAAAACACAAATGAGAAGAAAGAAGTACCTTTGTTCTTCCCCCTCCACAGAAGGCAAAGAGGTTTTGAACTGGGAGAAAAACAGATATTTTAGGAAGTCCAGGTGTTAATGTTAATGACTTTATTGCTTCTGCTTGAAAGCATCCTATTGCACTAAGTATAAAAATATGAATAAAGATTTATGATCAATAATGCCACATAGATAAGGAAATACCTTTGTGAAGTGCAGTGTTAATTACTGGCATAGAGGAAATGCTTAAATGAGGGAAACCTGAAGGGGCAAAAAGGAAAAAAATAAAAAGGAAATTCAAAAAGAAAGGAAAAGAGTTATAAGGGAAAGCCATGCTACCATCTCAGAAAGAGATTGTAAACTAGGTAATATTTTCTCATTTCAGGGTTCACTGGAGTTAATAGTCTTGAATGTTCTGCTCATTCCTGGATCTTCATGGTCAAGTAGCAAATATCTAACCAAGGCCCTTTGATGTGAAGCAACATTAAAATGCATTATACGCACCAATAATAATACCACCTCTCACTTAAGGCTCCAAAGTCTTGGTCACATTTTCACACTGGACACTGCATAAGAGCCTTTGTCCACACAGGCTGAACTGCTGCACTCTTTCAGCACAAAGCTTCCAGCTGATCAGAGTGATGCTCTTTACAGATAAATTTTTGGGTTAATTAAAACAGATATAGTATTTGTGAATTTTGAGTGCTTGCCCTGACAATTTCAGTTTTTAGATATGACTCTTTGTCAACATTGCTCAGATTTGAAAAAGTAGCAAGGGTGAAAGTACACCCTCAGGTACATCTCCATGTGCTTCCAGCCTTAAACTCTTCTGGATAATAGAAATAGGGTGTTTATGGAGCATGATCCTTGCATCATCAAGTGTAGGCTTTTCCAAATGGTATATGTAAGTTGTATGGCTCAACCCAATTCCCAGCAAGGCTCTTCACCAAACTGCACTGAAATAATTGAGGACCAATTTTGTCACCTGCACCCCAAATAAGAATGTGGGAGTCTGTCTACAAAATGGTCTTCCTTGGGCTTACAGAAATGTGAAAGTCTTGAAAACCTTATTCAGAAATCTGCTTCATGTATGTCACTGTGCATGAGACTCAGATACATCTTGAATCCTACCTGGAAGTACATCTAGCTTCCCTTCAGCAGCACCCCCCAGACACCACCCTGACCTTGAGCTTGAGGCAGTATCTGGATGCCCTTGGGGAGCACTTCATGTTCACTTCCACTTGGCTCAGAAGTTAGGAGCGCATTGCAGCAGGCTTATTTCAGACAAAAAGGTTTGGGGCTTTTGCTTTTTCTTCTTTTCAGTTCCAGAAATCAGTCACATGATTTATGGCAAATGGTCTCACTTTTGGTTGTCTAGGTTGCTTCACTGCCTTTTGTCCAGCTGTGTGTGCTCTTTCCACAACAAGTTCTGCTTAACTTGATGTAGGTAGAAGTGCGAGCCAAGGACAGCTGGTGGTGCCCACAGCTCTAGCAGGGTGTCCTGTTGCTTGATTGCAAACCTTCCTCCTGTGTCCCTGGGTAGGAAACATACCAAGTCCTTGCAGAGTCCAGGGAGCCAGACCCTTCAAAGGAGAGCACTGAGGGTGAGAGGCCAGGGCCTTGTGCTGGTTATCAGGACTGGGAAGGACCACAAGAAATGATTCATTGTGCATCCTCTCCTTCCTGAGCTGCACCAGAAAGCACCTCTTTGCAGGGTTACAGCATAGGGCATGATCTACCATAAAGTTGTTTACAGTAACAGCTCTGGTAGTACATGCAAATTTCCCCTTCTGGCAAAGCTTTCCCTTTGTAAGCAGAAGCAAATGGATTTTGGATGTTGCACATGGCAAAAAGGCTCAGTGTAACCACTGACCCTATTACAGAAGATCTTAGCCTCAGTAGGCATCTAACAGAATATACCACATACTGGATGAATAGTCAATACCATTGGAAAGATAGGTGTGCCTTGAGTGGCTTTTGAGGTAAAGCTTGAAAAGACCAAACTTAGAGAGAAAAAAAGCTAAAGGCTGACTTTCAAATATAGATAGCCAGACATGTCGTTTCAAATCATTCTTGCACTGGTTAGGGCTTCCATGAAAATCCCTCAGCTGAACTAAGCATCCAGGTTTACAGATGGTGCTTCTTGAGAATGAAAGGCATTGGAGGAATTAATTAGTGATGAAAAGGACATGGACAATCTATAAATGTACATATTGAATGCTAAGCAAACAGGCCACATTTTTTATTTATTTAAAACAGCAAGATCCTATGTTCCCAAGGGCGCTAATATTTTACCTCACAGACTTTAGGTAAAATCAAAATACTCTAAATGAAAGTTACTGAGGACATATTTATTGAAAATTCACCTTCCAAAAGAGTATCAGTGGCTTTTCATGGTGTCAAAGTGCAGGTTTGTAATCTTATAATACCAGTTACCTATAGACACAAACCTGTCCTGCAATCAAACACCACCTTTTCTTCAACATTCCTTTCAAAACCTTAATTTTCTACACATCTGTGCTGGTAAAGAGTAACCTTAGCAATTACAGTCCCTTGCAGATGTGTGTTTTATAGTGTATTGTAAATACTTTTTTCCTAACCATCCTTTTGCTCTGCAGCATGTGTCAACTGAAGTGAATGAATTTCTCAGTGTCTTACTGGGCGCAGCCTTTGAGAGCAAAGACTGTTCCTCTGTCTTCACTGATGCTTGTGCATTGAGCATTGTTGCTGCATTTCTATCGTTCACAGATGGATTACTAGGAAATGTGTGAAACTGCCTTGGGCACCAAGAAAGCAGGGGCATCAAGCCAGGACGTTAAAAGACTATTTCCAACAACTGCAGCTGCAGCATGCCTTGCTCCACACAGAGCTCCACTCTCCTACCCTGGCTGGTTGGCTTCCTCTTTTTCTAAGAAAGAGGGCATGCTTCAAGTACAAGCAAGTTGGGGAATTACGGTAAAAATGCAAAGGACAATCTCCTTTAAAGCATATGCAAATTCTTTGTTTGGTGCTGAGACTCTCTGTATTCCCACATGTGAGATGAGTTCTGAAAGTGCTTTGACCTGACCATCTTTGATCAGATCCCTCCCTGTTCATGCACATGTACAGAGAAGGCAAAGAACAGTACATAAACACCAAAAGGAAACAGTGAATGGATTTCAATTTTTTATTTTAAACCCTGCTTTTCACTTTTTATTTCTCATCATTTGACTAGAGTGATGGTCCCTAAAACAATTTGAGAGGAGAAATTTGGAGCAGGAGAGCAGACAAGCCAGCTCAGCATCAAGCTGTAAGGAAAAGATAGGAATTGCTATGCCATCTCAATGCCCAGCAGACCTGAGGCACCTCAGAAGTGGAAGAAAGCAGTTCAAATTTGGTTGTAAATTAGAAATGTGGGAGACTGCAAAATCAGCTAGTAACAGACTCTAAGAGGTGTACCTGTCCCTGGAGAAAAATAGAACTTGTGGACAAAGGCAATCTTGCAAAATGCTGGCTAAATGACAAAATTGCAAATACCACTTGAGCTTTTAAGGAAAAAACCAAAACAAACAAAACTGCAAGCAAACGAAAAAACCCCAACCAAACAAAAAAACCCAAAACCAAACCAAAAGAAAGGATGTATCTGATGCAAATAGGAAGGACATAAATATAATGTACATCAGTATAAATTATACTGTAGCAAATCCAGGGTATCATTTTTTTCTGCCTTACAATATCATCATCACTGTATTCTCTGCATATTGCAATTCATATCATCTTTCTGCATCTGGAATGCAAAAAAAAGCCAAGGATACCAAACTGGAAACAGATGGTATTCCCTCCACCTAGATTAATATTTACATTTCTACACACTGGAAACAGCAGAAATGGAGGGGACATTGAGAAGTGACAAAATTGAGAAGAGTACAGGGAAAACTGCCCTGGTGAGAATGGTGGATTGGAGAGGAAGATAAATAAAAAGGAAAATAAACTGGTAAATCCTTTTTCATACTACAAGAAAAGAGAGAAGCCAATGGAACTGGAAATCAGTAATCAGAAAACTAATTAATTCACCATGCTTTGTCTTTACACAATGCATAATTAATCTATGTCACAGATATTCTAGAGCCAAGAGAGATAAGATAATTTTATACATAATATGAACATCTGCAGCCATGTGACATAGAAGGGAAGCCCTTGTGATTTACAGTATCACCCAGGTACTCACTGTTGGAGTTTTGGATCTAACTTCCCTTGCTAATAGATTATTTTCTATCTCCCCTGCACTGGGTTTGCATTATCTTTAAAGCAACTGGCAAGTTCCTGATGTGCTAAACTATTTGGCCTTTTTCGCTGTTTATTCCACTTTAAATTAAAGATGAATATATATATATATCAACCTCACATAACATAAATCTCTCCTGAAATAAGAATAAATACGACTTATGGCTTAAAACAAAGATTGCATCTTAAAGACTTTGATTTAAAAATATATATTAATTCTGCATATATTATACAGAATTAATCATACAGATGCAGATCTCTTCCCTCAGAAGGCTGACTTCCTTTAAGCAGCTTTTCCCTTTGAAAACCCTGAACTCTGGATGTGACAAAATCATTAGTCTGTATTTTAAAAGAATTACAATGAACTCCAAAGAGAGACCCCCACTTCCCACATACAAACTTTCTAGCGATAAAGAGCCTTTTCAGACTGTATAATCCTATTTACTGTTCTTAATTGGAGAACTGTGTTTGTCAAAAACTACAGAAGTCTTCAGTTGTTTGGAAGTGAGTCTGGCTCATCAACTCCCAAGGGAAGAAAAGAACTATTTATTTTAACTGTTAAGCCTAAAAGCAAACTGCACAATAAATCTGTCTATCCAAATACTGACCTATTTCATGTAATGTCAGGATGAGGCTGGCCTTGCTCTATAAGGCTATTGTTGCACATAAAAAAAAAAAAGCAAACGCTATTATGGAGCCCTGGAACTAGCTTCTAGGAGGTGGCAGGGTGAATGACTGCCAACCTCACTGCCTCCCTCAGCTCCTCCACAAACCACAGCCTGAGGGGAGGCTGGAAATGAACCTCAATTACCCAGCTCCATCTAGTGTTTGGGAAACAAATCACTCCTCAAAACCCACTCTACCCATTAGTCACTGCTTTTCTATTTTCCCAAGAAGAAAGAGTTTTGTAGAGCAGGCAGTGAATGGTGGTGCTGGGATGGATTTGGAGGCTCACATATAGATGATCATGGCCAAACCCACCGTGTTTCTGTGCCAAGGAGCTTATCTGTAGCAGTGGCTCTTGCTCCAGTCTGTCAGCTGGATAACGGTAAAATACAGGCAAAAGAACATATTGAACTTGGTATGCTTGGTTTGTTTAGGGATCTGCATTTCCACTGGAAAAATTACTAGGGTAAGAAACAAACCCCACAGTTCCACATTCAAAACTGCTGATCAGGAGGAGATAGTTTTGAAGCTCCTCAGGTGTGGCCTGCAGGATGAAAATGCCTCTGGATTTCTAGACAGAAACATAAAGGTCGAACCCATTCTTACCTTGCTTTAATTTTCCTAACAAAGGCCAGTCTGTAGAAAGCAGAACCCCAAGAAATTGTAAGAGAAAAGATTTTCTTAGGGCCCTTCCAAAGGTCTCATTTCTGAAACTGCTGACAGTTTCCCTCTGCCCATTTTCTGTGGCTCACAGATGACTTCTCTTTGACAGCCACTAACAGAGCTCCCAGAAAATGTGCAATGGCTCAGCTGCCAGTCATATTTCTCTCGTTTGACATATTTGAACTGCATTTCTTTAAGAAGAAAATAAATGTACAACTTAGGAAAAAGAAAACCATGGCACATCCCTGCCAGTTCCCCAGTCTAGGCATTTTCAATAGTGCTTAGATAGAGCAGTTTAAATAAACAACATGACAATGTTTTCAAGAATGAAAACAGAAAATTTCGTTTAAAATCTCCATTTAAAGCCAGGCAGTTTTCTTTCTGATCAGCTCAGAAAAAAAGATTCTTGCCTTTTTTTCCTCATTAATAATTTTATGTGGCAATGCACGCCCATCAAATTTCCTGGGTGATTCACAGTTTGGTCCAGCAGAAGTGGAACTATTCCTGCTAGGGCTTTGCAGATTGGAAAGGTATCAAGCTGCTTCTTCAGAACCAGCCAATTTGGAGGTTTCCATCAAACCTTGCCCTCGTACTATGATGGGGTTACTTCATCAAATGCAGAGATGCCTCTTTTCCTGAGTCATAACAATAGTTGTAACTCCACAACAGCAGCTGTGTATGCCTTGCTTCAGGGTATCTGATTTGCATAATAACTAGAGAGGTGGTTATTGTGGAAAAAAAATGGGCCATATGCAAATCCCCATACTGCAGGAGGATGACAACCTTGGGAACCAATTACAGAGAAGGGATTTGAGTAACTCCTGCATATGTGGGTTTTTAGGGGTGTGTTGCCTGTGAGTCGTTTTAAGGTGATGCAGCTACAGGTCACCAACTCTCCAGCTTTCTTGCCCTTCCAGCCTCTCTTCCCAGTCCTAGCCCTCACACTGTTTAGGGAAGCCCAAGGAATCCCAGGATGCTCCCCAGGGCACAGCTGGCTCAAGCACTAGGTAGTCTGGTTGCCTTCTTGCCGCATGGAGGAGCCTCTCAGCTCCCATTCCCAAACCCCAGGAAGCATCAAGTGCCTCAGCCGCACCTCCAGGTTTCGACACAATATTGCAGGACTATTAATGCACAAGCCTTTGTCACACCGTGTTGCTCAGATCTCATGCAGCACGATTGGATCTGCAGCACCACCTCCTCTATCCCACACTATCTCCTGCTTTGATAGTCTCCTTTAATCAGCCTGAAGTTAACCCCATCCATGCCTAAATAAATGAAAGGTAGTATAAGCTGTTTAGGTTTACTTAATGGCCCATACCTTCTCCTTCCAGCTTTTGTCAAACTCTCTCAGCTAAAAGATAATTCTCTTCATGGTAATCCATAAAACAAAGCACATTTGTAGTTCTTTAGCAGTCCATTTTTACAGACATCCAGAGTCAACATTTTGTCTCTAAAGAGTGACAATCAAAGGGGAGCACACTTTGAAAAAATAATTTCACACTCCTTTTCTGCTTCTCTCTAGGATTAAGACAGCAGACAATATTTAGTCTGATGAGACAGTAGCATGGGACACTTTATAAAGGGGTTTGGGTGGTTTTTTGGCAGAAAATGCAAAACAAATTGTAGATACTGACATCTGGACTTATATTTAGCTTTAAGCTGACCTGTCATGAGCTTAAGCAATGCACCACTGAGGGACAGTCAGACAGTCAGCATTGCTAAGCTTTTCTAACAATTATATCTTTCTGCAGAGATAAGCATCTGTATATTCCTTTATCTAGGAAGCTACTGTAGGTATCATGAGACCTATTGACTCATGATCATTAGTAAAGTCACAAACCCACAGTCACATTTATCTACAGTAAAACATTTTGCCATCTGTGCTATCAAAATAGAGCAGAAGTCGAAAGAAAACATGTAAATCTTTATGAGCATCTAAAGTGTTTTGAAGTAATTGCAGTTCAGTGAAATCCAGATTGGAAAACAGCTCACCCCCCCCTTGTCATTGGAAGTTAACTTGCTTACACAGAAGATGTCAGTGCATTATTTTAATGTGGGATCTGATCATTCTTGAGGACAAGTTTTCTTGAGGGCAAGTCGCTACAAATTTGTAACTCATAGAAAAAAACTAACTGAAGGAATAAATATGAATCTTTGATGAAAATATACCCCGAAGAATTTCACCTTTCACTGTCCCCACACTGCAATTTTCTCATTTCTATACTTCTCAGAAGTATTTTTTTGTATTTTGCTTAGGGCAGACCAGGAAGTATCAGAATTTTAGATAAAAAATAAAGTTTGAATGTAAGAGATTTCCAGACAGATTTCTCAAACTTAGAGTTTCAGATCAGTGTGGCTAACCTTAGGATGTTTCAGCTTGTCTTAAAAGTTATGTACCTGTACCCATTAAAAATTAATGGAATGCTTTGGTGTTTTGAATTGGACTCTAGACTGGAAAATAACCACTGGAAAAAACATCTTTATTGTATAAATCTGCATGAAGGGTACATTTCTTGCTATTTTTCTAATGTTTCCTAAGATCCCTCCTTTTGCATAAGAGAGTGGTGAAATAATTCATCAACTGAAATTCCTAAACAGAACATGATAACAAACATGTTAACATTTCTCCTATAAATGAGAAAAGTAAGATCTTATTGTGGCTGCCCATGTGTCAGCTGGTCATTTGAGGGGCTGCTGGCTCTCCTGCCTGTCTCTGTCACCCAAGACAGCAGCACAGCATCACTATGGCAGCAGGGACAGCCACCCCAATCTCAGACCACCCACACGCCCTAAGCACAGATCTCAAAGTATAGCAGCTTTTGCAACATTTAAAAGAAAACCGAGGTGTTTCTAGAAAACCTGAGTGGTTTAATCACACTCCCAGGATCCTCCAGGCAAATCCTCCAAATTCTGGCATATGGCACCATTTTCCAGGATGTTTCTTCAAGCAGAAAGGAGGGGAGTGTTCTGCTTGTCTTCTCTCCTTGGCATGATGGGTCATAGTTGGAGATGAGGAAAAGCATCCAAACCATGGGAAATAGCATTACTGTAACATCTGGAGAGTACATCTCTAAAGGAAAGAGCAGTTGAAATCATACAAGAAGTAGGGGCAACCACTGGTTGATATTTTACTTCTGACAGCCGAAAACTTTGGCTGTAGGTCTGATGACTGACATTCCCTGGGTGGATACTAGGACTAGCTGATGGGGTGAAGTTTTTCACCAAGCCAGTGAGAAGGATCAGTGACTGATGCCAGAATGTAGGAAGAGATGTTACCAGATTCCCAGAGTGCTCAGCCCCTGACTTTGCAATGTGGTACCCTCCTTCCCCCATCCTGCTGTTTTCCTGGCTACTCTTGGAAATTATTGAAGCAGCATGTGGTGTGGAAGTCACTGATGAGTGCTGTGCTGGCATCGTGCAGTAGCAAAAGCACTGGAGCTTCAGCTACCACCACTCCTAAGCTCTGTCAGAATGAAACTCTTCGGTGAAAACTGTGGGTAGTCTCTGAGTTTCCACATTGCCAGCAAGTCTAGAAGATACTACTGGGCATAGTCCAGACTTTCTAACGCAAGACTGAATTCCATTAGACAGGCTCAATTGCAATGGCCATGAGAGGATGTTTGTCTATTAAGAATCCTATCAACATTTGCAGGGCTCCTGCAATTTCACCTCTGAAGCAGATGGCAAAGGATTAAAATAAACACCCATGCACTTGAGGATCAGTTGTAGCATCGTATTATGTTCATTTTGCCCTGGTTCTTTGTACTCACATTGAGATACCAACTCCATGAAATACTCCAGGTTGAGAACAGCAGCAGAATATGACTTCAAAAAGCTACAAGAAAATTGAAGGTGTCTGCTCGATGACTAATGTGCTGGTTATATTATCTGCTTGCTGAATTTTGCATAATAAATGTGAGAGAACTACAGAAGAGGAAGTCAATAGTCTCAGATCAATTTGTATGAAGACATCTATGTGTTCTGCTGCTGCTGAACTTCCACAGATTTGGTCAAGACAAGGGAGTTGTAGTGCTAAGTTGGGCTTGTTCTCTACGTGTATTTTCAGACCAGTGCTGGGAAACTGGAGATAGAAAGGAGAGAAGAAGTAATTATATGTTGCTGGCTTGATCTACGCTTTACAAATTTGCGTTTATGAATTTTTTTCTCATGATTAGCAATTTCTATTTGAAAGGGTGAGGAAGTGCTTGGAAGAGTGAATTACTGCTCACCACTGCTGCCAAGTCTCATGTTTTAATTTCAAGTTCCATGATTTTTGATGCATTTCCTAAAACTTACATTCTTGGAATAAAGATTCTATAACATTTCCAGCTTTTTTAAAATGTAAAACATGAAGCAATTTTACCTAGAAGATCAGATCTAAAAGGCAAATAAAAAGAATCCAAAATGTGTTATTTTAAGCATGCTTCATGATGTTAGAACAATCTGATGGGATTTGGGAGGCCTGATTCCTGAGGGTTTAAGGAAACTCTATGCTTTATCCATAATGTCAATTATACAGGTACTTTTTCAAAACCATTTGTGATAGGCAAATGGAGAGAAACATTTGCAATGACAAGTACAATGGAGATGTTATTTGTTTTACATTTTCATACAGTCCATTTCAGTTAGTTCTCAATTTTCCTCCTCTTTAATATGGTTACTATCAGAAGAAAAGGACTTGAGATAGTAAGAGAGCAGCAATTCAAGAAGTACAGTTCTGTACTTAGGCAGGTGATCTAGGACCTGTTGGGCAGAGAAGTTTTATTTTTCATTTAAGATATGGTCGGTATTCTGGAAATTTTCATTTTGGAAGCCTTTCTCAGCTGGTTCCTTTTATTCTGCATCAAGCTTTGTGTGCTTGAAAAGTGGCTTATTCAGAGAAATACTTTTGACCTGAGCTCAGGTTCATCCTGTCAATGTATAGTCAGGAATTAGGCTTTTATTTTTCTTGGTTTTGAGATTTCTATTCTCCTTCTGCCACAGATCCAATTTGACTACTGAAACCAAGTCTGTTTGTCAGTGATTACTACAATGCATCAGCTGTTACCATGTAACTGAAGAAATTAATGCAGATTAAAGAGTACATCACCATAGGAATATTCCATTTAGTCCTAGAAAGACTAAATGAGTTCAATAGAAAAAAAGCATCTTCAGGCTTTTTTTCTGTGAGTCCCAGTTTCTCACAGGTCCCTTTCCCATTTCATAAAGCCAGAAGTGCATTTAGTGTGGAATATACAAAAATGCAAGAGAGGTTCACAAAAAGAAGATGAAAGGAATGAATTAAAGGGAAGAAATAAGAAGGGGGAGACTTTCCCCTTATCTGGGCTGATTGTGTGAACACAGCATGGTGTGTTACAGGAGTCAAATGACTGGTAGTGTTGCAAGTTTCTCCAAGGCATGTCAGATTGAGGTCAAATCCTTGGTTTCTAACAGACGGTTAACTCTTGATCAGTGTTGATTCTTCATGCAGACATGCTCAGATTTTTTTGTTTTATTTTGTTTTGTTGTTGTTGTTGTTCTTAAAGATCAAACACAGATACTGTAAGTTTTGCTTCCCTATGTCCTTAATATAAAAGAGGTCCCTCTGCTCCTCCTCTTCCATATCTGTTCAATGATCTTTTCCTCTGACTTTGTAATACTTATTTTCCATAGCAATACTGCACTAGCCCTCAAGTTGGATGCAGTGCAAGCATATGATCTAACATTATCCTTGTTTCAAAGAGCTTACAGTATAGGTAAAGGAGAATTATGATACAAGAAATACACTTGGAGAGTAGTTATAAAAAAGCAAAATTAAAGTCCTCCTTCATTTACCCACATGGAATACAAGAATGTGATCAGGAGTAGTCCACATGGGTTTGCTAAAGGTTAGTCATGTTCGACCAACCTGATTGCCTTCAATGATGAAACAACTACCAGGATGAATGAGGGAAGAGCAGTGGATATTGTCTACCTTGACTTTAGCAAGGCTTTTGACACTGTGTCTCGCAGCATACTCTTAGGCAAGCTCAAGAAGTGTGGGTTGGATGAGTGGACAGTGAAGTGAATTGAGAGCTTGTGGACCAGCAGATTCCAGAGGGTCATGATCAGTGGCACAGTTCAGTTGGAGGTCTGTCACTAATGGTGTTCCCTGGGGTTCTATACTGGGCCCAGTAGTGTTAACTTGCTCATCAGTGACTTGGATGAGGGAATAGAGTGCCTCCTCAGAAAGCTCACTGATGATACAAAACAGGGAGGAGTGGCTGATAGCTCAAAGGGCTGTGCTGCCCTTCAGGGTGACCTCATCAGGTTGGAGAGGAGGGCAGAGAAGAACTGTCTGAAATTTAACAAAGGCAAATGCAGGGTCCTGCACCTGGTGATGAATAATCTCAACCACTGGTACAGATTGGGAGATGACCTGCTGGAAAGTAGCTCTGTGGAGAAGGACCTGGGTGTCCTGGTGGACAACAAGCTGTCCATGAGCCAGCAGTGTGCCTTTGTAGCCAAGAAGGCCAATGGTACCCTGGGGTGCATTAGGAAGAGCATTGACAGCAGGTTGAGGGATGTGATCTGGCCCCTCTACTCAGCCCTGGTGAAGCCACATTTGGAGTTCTGTGCCTGGTTCTGGGCTCCTCAGCATAAAAGGGACATGGAACTCCTGAAGAGGATCCAGCAGAGGGCAACAAAGATGATTAGGGGACCGGAACATTGCTCTTAGAAGGAGAGGCTGAGGGAGCTGGGCCTGTTCAGCCACAAGAAGAAAGGACTGAGAGGGAACCTTATCAATGCTTAAAAGTATCTGAAGGGAGGGTAGAGAAGATAGAGGCAGACTCTTAGTGGAGCCAACCAATAAGACAAGGGGCAATGGGCAGAAACTGTTGCACAGGATGTTCCACCTGAATATGAGGAAGAACTTTTTTTACTGTGTGAGTCACTGTGCACTGGGACAGATTGCCCAGAGAACTTGTGGATTTTCCCTCACTGGAGATATTCAAGAACCATCTGAATGCAGTTCTGTGCCATGTGCTTTAGGATGACCCTGCTTGAGCAGGGACATTGGACCAGATGATCCATTTTGGTCTCCTCCAACCTGACCCATTCTATGATTCTGTGATTCTGAGGGATGACTGAAGTAAAAAGAGTCATAGAATCAACTGAGTTGGAAAAGACCTTCAAGATCATCAAGTCCAACCCTACCATGGTTACTAGACCATGGCACTAAGTGCCACATCCACTCTCATCTTGAAAACCTCCAGGGACAGTGAATCCACCACCTCCCTGGGCAGCACATTCCAATGCCTGATTACTCTCTCCACAAAAAATCTCTTCCTAATATCCAACCTAAACCTCTCCTGGCAGAGCTTGAGTCTGTGCCCTCTTGTCCTGCTGCTGGTTGCCTGGGAGAAGAGTCAAAGCCCCACCTGACTACAACCTCTTTTCACAGAGTTGTAGATGGTGATAAGGTCCCCTCTGAGCCTCCTCTTCTCCAGGCTGAACACCCCCAGCTCCCTCAGCCTCTCCTTATGGCACTTGTGCTCAAGTCCCTTCACCAGCCTCGTGGCTCTTCTCTGGACCTGCTCCAGCACCTCAATATCCCTCCTGAACTGAGGGGCCCAGAACTGCACACAGTACTCAAGGTGTGGCCTCACCAGCACTGAGTCCAGGGGCAGAATCACCTCCCTGGTCCTGCTGACCACACTGTTCCTGATCCAGGCCAGGATGCCATTGGCCTTCTTGGCCACCTGAGCACACTGCTGGCTCATGTTCAGCTTTCTGTCTCTCCAAACTCCCAGGTCCCTTTCTGCCTGGTGCTCTCCAGCCACTCTGTCCCAGCCTGGAGCTCTGCATGGGATTGTTATGGCCAAAGTGCAGGACCAGCACTTGGCCTTGTTAAACCTCATCCCATTGGAATCAAGGACAGTATGCAGACAAATTTGGCCCCCAAAATACATCTGTCCCTTTTTGCTGGGTCTCTTCTCAGAAGAGAGGTCACTCACTGTTAACCAGGCTGCATTTTGCCATCTGGTTGGGCATGTCCTGGAGGCTACAGGTTTAAAGCTTTTCTTATGAAACTTAGCTGTAATCTTTGAAATTTAGGACCTGAAAGAAAGGAGATACAGGTGCAATGCAAAAAAATATAGCAAAATACTGTAAATATTGAGGTTAGGACACATAAGATTCATGATCACATGAGAAGAAAGATGATTCCACTTGAACTAGGTGCAATGATTTTTGTCCTGTTTACAGGGAGTCACCAAATCAGGGTTCTTATCTTGGAAAAAAATGTCAAGTTTGCAGTTATTTAAAGATCTGAATCATGAAAACAGTAGGGAGGTTAAAACAAACAGATTTTAAGCTTGTTGGCTTCTCACCTCCTTGTGAAAGTCTCTGTTAAATTATGAGGCTCTATATTTTCCTTTCTTTAAAGTCTCTTTCCAGCTGCCTTTTCTGTTGTGTGAAAGACCCACACAGAGCAACAGGGGAAAACATGCCAGATAACGAATATACAAATAACACTATCTGATGCACAGATATAAAAATTATCTTTTATATCATTTCTCAGAATAACCTAAGCTTCATGCAGCAGAATGAGGTTACTTAGAGGACCCAGGAGGTCCTGTGAAGGCAGCCAGAGGAGCAGAGCTACTTCTGCTGTCCTCTTGCCATCAGAACAGGAACAAGGCTGTTGGGGCTCCCAAGCCCTTCTCCTAATTTCTGAGCTCCAGCAGCAACAATACAATGACAGAGACGTAACATGGTTTGATAGTCTTAATTGGCAACTTTTACAGCCAGTGTAAAAACATATCACAGAACAAAGGAATACAAACATGTTAAAGCTTCACAGCTGTCTCTTTGGACACTATGTTCTGTGAGGTTGGGATGCTGCTTTTTTTCATCCCCAACATAACTTTCTAGAGTATAACTTAGCTTGATAAATGTATAATTACCACAGCGACAAAAAAAACCCCAATTTTTAACACAACTTGTTTGGAACAGAGCATTGTTTTCTTTTTCAGATTTGTGTGCTGGGGTATGCATTGTGCTTTTGAGATAGGGAAGGGGAGATCACAGTTCCTACATGGAAGGATTATCTGTCATGTTTGCACTGATATTCTTGTCTGCAGTTTGCATTAGGTTGGGGTGCAATAGCAACAGCCAAACTTAAAGGTCAATCTGCAAAAAAAAAAAAAAAACAACAGAAAAAATTAACCCTACCTGAGAATTCCTTGCTCTAAGTGCACAAGGGAGCCAGACATAGGAGGAAGAAAGCATCCTTGTTACTCACAGCATATACACATACTTATGAAGAACTGTACTTGCAAACTGATGTCCATAATGTGAGAAAAAATCCTATCCTAACTTGGGAATAGTGCTGAAAACTCTTCTGTAGATACAAGCCCACATTAAAACAGTTCTTTTGCTAGTACAGTTTATTCTAGAATATGACCTGAACTGACAGAAAACCTCTTTTCTGAACATAAGATGACCTACAGCAAGGAAGACGTACTGCTCTTATTAAAACAAAATTAAACATTTTCTAATATGAACAGGGTTTGGAGGTCAACTGTGTAAAGATGTCCAGGTACTTAACTACATAGGAATTAGGTGGGAAAATTGTTTAGCATAGTTTCTATCTGCAAAGAAGCTCAAGAAGGCATCCCAAAGGTCATTTCTCCAACCAGAAAATACTGGTAAAATAGGGATTGCAGAACACATACAAGTTTAAGGACATTTGTTAGAAGACTTTAAATCTTCTAATAACCTACACTTTTTTGAGCTTGTAATATACTTGCAGGATCCATGTATTTTTCTTTACACCCTGTTAAAACATCACAGACTGGATTTGCCTAATGGGAATAATATCATGGGTACCTGTGTAAGCTTAACATAATTCTGTTTTCTCCTCTGCCTGTTCCCATTCCTGCCCTAAGACTGCAGAAGCATTTTCCCTTCTCTGTAACTGCAAGTCATGGCTCTTTAAGGGATGAATTTCAGGCCAACCACCAATCCCTAAACCAGCATAAACCAGCAAAGAGAGTAAGAAGAGGCAGCGCTTGCATGCCTGTAAGTTTAACCCCAGCTACATGAGGATCAGTGGGCTGCGTGGAAATGCCATGTCTGCCAATTTCTGAATGCAGACAAGCATTTCCTCAGACTGTGCTCCTGCAGCCGTGTCTGATTTGTCAGCCATTTCACCAAAATTGCCCAGAGACCCCAAGAGACAATAAACTCAAAACTAAGCAGGAAGGACTGAAAAAGAGAAATAACAGTTATCGGGTATTGTGGCTAGAAAATCCTGGCTGAAGTTAGTTCTGAGTTTATCTGATGACTCTCTGTTTTCAGTGTTCAAATGTAATTTAACTGGGGAAATTCAGGTACCTAAACATAATGCTTTTGGAGATGGCGGCAGTTGCTGGAGTCATCTAAATGTGTTGGCAGCTTTGACACAGGATTTATGGCAGGATTTGTGCCCTGCTGGAGCAGCAGCTGCAAGCCAGACGGGCTTCTCAGTGCATCTAAAATGACATTAGACAGCTCTTCTTATATTTAGGCACCTGAATCTCTTTAAATGTTCCTTTCTTGGAAATAAGTGTTTTAGAATCCATTCAATGCTACTTCTAAGTTACAGGAACGGTACAGTTGTGTAATTAAATACAGAACAAAATATTACTGAAATAAGGGGCCTCGGGCAGTCTCAACATGTCTTCTTCCAAGTATGCATCTTGACAGAGTCCTTAGGATATTGGATAATTTTTCCTGCAAAACCCACATCGCATTTAGTCTTTGGAAGGTTGATACTTATGCAAACCTTTCCACTTTTAATCACTGTGTACCTTTCAGCCTCTGCAGAGAATATGAAATTATTAATTTCCTCGTGGTAAACTATTAATGAATACTAATGAGTGCATCTTTACAGTGCCTTTCCCTGAAATAAATAATTGCCTCCATTCCCCATTTACTGTGGTAGCTGTGATGTCAAAATCTTTAAAGTGAAAAAAGGGACTGGCAGTGTGGACAAAACACCTTGATGCTCTACCTGTGTTGTGTCCAAATGGGTCTTGCTCAGAATACACAGGGGTTCATAGATAAATAGAAGACTTGTCTGATTAAGATGATTTACAGTTATATGCTACATACTATTGCAACTTAATAATGGTTTCAAATGTGTGTTATGTCACCTTATTCTAGAGAGGGGTACTCATCAAAGGGAATGATAGAGTTCAAGTCATTAAGTTTACACTGGCAGTGTAAGCAAATTAGGAGTGAGAAGAAAAAATAGTCTGATATAAGAGGGAGATAAATGATTCAGGTGAGAGGAGGTGGGTAGAGAAAGGGGAGGACAGGAGATGGATGGCTGTGGGAATGCTCACTTCCCATCTCTGCAGCCTGGACAAGCTGGAAAACTTTGTGGTGACATACACCGAAATGGTGCAGAGAGAATGTTTTAAAGTGCAGAACAGTATTCTGGTTTACCACTGATTTGATCCTGGAATCTTTGTTTCTAATATTAAAATGATTAGTCTTAAAAGCCAAGCCTTTGGTCCAAAATGTGTCTTATACTTAAAAGGCAGGATGAGCCTTGGGGAAACTGGAGATGATGGGGTGCAGTGCCTTGGTGGCAGCAATGAATCAGCAGAGGAGGAAGCCAAAGTGCCCACTCCTGGCAAAATAGGACATTCTGCCTGGGACAGATACTCCTGTCTTGCACTTGCTGCCACAAGCACGGGGCATGGAAATGTTCTGAAAGTGAACCCCAAGATGCTCCAAACATATGGTCCAGAGATGAGGGACAAGGTTAGTACTCACAAGCCTTAAATCCTTTGTAGACTCAGTCCGGATCCTCTAGGGCAACATTCAAGTGCCTCAACAATAAGCCTAACTTATTTGCTTGTAAACCACTGTCTCCTTCACAATATGTTTTTCCAGTATCTCCAATGAATGCAATGGGTCCCAAGGGATTAAAAGAAAGTGTTGTAGAGATCAGGCTATAAAGCCTGTTCATAAAGGCAATTGAATGAAGGCTGGACAGGAACCCTTAATTTTCTCATTTCCTATTTTTTTTCACTTTTTTTCATAATGTGGTATTCGAAAAAAAAATCCATTTCCTATTTTCACTCAAAAAAAATCTAGACAAACCACAGAAAAAAAAATTCGTGATGTGACTCAGTCTTTACTCACCACTGGGGCTGGGGCCTTTTTAGATCCATAACAAATCATCTATCCTCTTTCAGTTTTTACATTAAGGTGAAGTGTTTTGTCTGCCATCTGCACATCTCTAAGGCAGGAAAAAATTAAATTCCCTGTCCAGGAGGGCAATATGGTCTAATGGCCAGAGGAACTCTCTATCTTCTCCCTTTCCTCCACTTCTCCCGCACTGTCCCTGCCATGCCTGTCCCTTCCCTTGCTGTTCCTGGTTAAATTGCTCTAATAATTTTTGTTGCATGTGTGAGGAAAAGATTTTATGCCACATGTTGAGAAAAGACTATTTGCTAGGTTTCTGTTTTGTTTACAATATTAAATTGTTGACCATGAAAATGGAGCACAGCATTTGTTCCAGAGCCACATTTCCCATAGCAAATTTAATATTGAATTAAAGGGGGCTAAATACATACAGAGACTGAAGCTTCCCAACACTTAGTGTTGTAATGACTGAACAAATCCCAGACTTTTCCCAAGACACATAACAACAGTTCAAACTCATTCCACAGCCCATCATGCTCTTAGACTGTGATCACAGACCTGGAGTGGTCCTGTGGACCCTTGCAAGGAAGGACTGTCTCTCTCTGACATTAGTGCACTGGGATGTGGCAGGGCTGGAGGCTTTGCAAGGAGTCAGGGCCATATACACCATCTGCAAGAAGCAGACAGACACCACAGATTGATCTGGGGAAAGTTCATGCTGGTTCTTGCTTTTAAAAAATGACAGTGCTGGAGATATATTTTCTTGTGGCTTTTATCAGACTTTCTTTCAGAAGCTTAAAGAGTAAGTGAGCTCTTTCAAGCTACTGCACATGATGTTTGGTACCTGCCTTAGCAATAATTCACTTGGTCATGTATTTCTGTGATTGCTGGGGCCCTCCAGGCCTACTGCCAAGAGGACCTGAGAGCTAAACCACCTCCCAGTACTTGACTCAGTGTCACAGACTATATAAAATGATAGTTGCAGCTGCAAGGTTTGGCATGTGCATCCCTGAGCAGTTGTGGGAACTGCACTTATTGCACCCTTGATATTAGGATATGAGCCAGCTTCCTCACCAGGGGCTGCACCCTCACCATAGGGCTGCACATCCCTCTGTGTCAAATTGCAGTCCTTTAGGTGGAGGAGGCTGAGCAAAGGCTGTTTCAGTCACCCTCTGTTCGTGGTTAGTGTGGACATGTGGATGCAAATCTCTCATCAAAACAGGGTGGAGATTTGAAGCTAGAGACTCACTGCCCCAGTGGTGCAAATAAAGCTACATCCTTGGCGTCATTTAAAGGTCACTTAAATCTAAAAGATAAGGCTCTGTAGAAACTTTTTGGGGCCTTTGCTGTGAACTAGGGCTGGTTCTGAGCATCTTCTGGCAATTTGTACATGACTACTGAGAAATTTGGCACTGGCAAAAGCTGAATGTGGCTTTTTACATTCAAACTAGTAGATAAATATGTAATAAGATCCAGTGGCAGGAAGTTGGTGGTCAATCTGGTAAGTCTTGAAATGTGGAAATTTTTAAAGGTGAAAGTGATTAACCACTAGAAAACCTTGTCAGAGGGTTGGTGAAACCAAACGTAAGATTTTTAGTTTCATTTTTAATCAATAGTACATGTTTTCTAAAAGGAATTACCTAGTTCAACGAAAAAAGTGCTTGAAAACATCTGGTAGCTTGCTCTGGCAGGTTCCACAAGACACCAAGTCAGATGAGCATATCTGATCCTTGTTACCCAATGACTATTTGAGAAACACACACTGAATACTTCAATATCTCTGGCTGTTCTTTGCTCCTTAAATGTTGCTATGTGAACTCAGAGAGTGATTTGAGAGTATATAATATTGTGCTTGTATTTTCCTGGAAATTCTTCAGCCCTTCCCTTTGAATGTCCTTCTCTTAAGGCAAATGGCTATCAGCTGCCACCAATTATGCATAAATTCCATTCAGTTCTTGCTAGTCAAAGTCCATCTCAATTAATGACAATAGATAAGAATTTCTTGCCCCAACTCATCTGTCTTGCTTCCTTAAGCCCATTTCCAGTTTACTCAAATCCTGTTCCATAGTATCCTTCTTCCTTCAAAAAGAAGTCACAAAAACTAATATTGGAGAGCTCATGACTTTCTTTAGGCAAAAAATGAGCAGACAGATTTCTAAATCTGATATGCTCCCCAACTGTGAATTTCTTCGTTAGATTGCAGATCTGAAATATCTCTGTCAGTAAAGGTGAATGTGTTATAGCTAAATTTGCTACAGACCAACTGATCAGACATTCATGTGTCATCATGCAAACCCACGAGGAATTTCCTGAGTATGAAAGGTACCATATCAACCCACATTTATTATTTCAGAGAAATATAAGTGTGATATTTTTAGATACCTTTTCTCAGTAAAGCAGTTCTGAAGTTTATTATATTAAATGTCATTTTTTATTTGCAAGTGGATAGAAAAATTAAGTCTTATTTTCCTTTTCCCTTTCTCCTTTGCTTTAAGGAATGGGTTATTGCACATGCACAATCTGTTACTTAGCAAAATTGTACTGCATAGTATTTGTAGTTCCATCTATAGAGTTAAAGTAAAATCCCAGAACTTTGTAAGACATTTTTCATTGCACTTAGGGATAGCTGAACCATATTTGTTAATCTCCTGTTAAATTCCCCAGACCACACCTTCCCTCATATTAGAAACTGTCCTTATTTTCACATCAGTTAGCCAAGTTTTCTTATCTACACGCGGTTCTAGGCCACGCAATAATTTCTGTGGAGATCTGTGCAACACCTTTTCCTCATAAGAGTGCTATTTACTTGAACCCAATGGTTAAAAAACAAATAGTAGGATATGTTAAAACACAGTTTAGGAAACATATTAAACCCACTGACCTCCTCAGCTGAATAAGTGGTCATGGTGGCTTATTAAAAGAAAGTGAAAATCTTGGGCAGGCAGTACAAGCATAATCAGGCAATCATACTAGTTCTCACTATTTGGTCTTGGTGTACATCACAATGCTGGACACAGAATAGGAAGGAATGTCTGAACCAGTTGATTAGTTTTCTTGTAATCATGCAATTGCATTCAGAAATGTACAGAGATTCATCTTAAAACAATTTTCCTCTTTCCCATCAACCCAGTTGCTGATAGAGGCCATTGGAGGACCTGTCTTTGCCAATGATCAGTTTTACTCACTTATTTTAGCACCTCCCCTGGCTGTGTCTGCCAGGTTGATCCCATTTACTTTGTGTCACTTTGGTTCCTAAAGGGAACCAAAAGCATGAGGAGGAAATGATGCATGAGAAGGAACTTAAATGATAAACTGTTACAAACGTATTATATGGTCCAAGGTACAAATATGAACTACAGTATCACGAGATCTTCCAGGATGTTAGCCCTTGAGAGTTCCTGTGACAACTGCATGCTCTGCAGCACAAGTACCAAGAGTCACAGGCAGTTTCCTGCTGTTGCCTGCCAAACATCAACTCTGTATTGCAACTGGTCTCTCTCTGTCACATTCCAATGAAACACTGCACCTAAGAGAATACCTAATCTTCACAATTCCATATTGCTATGTGGGGTAAAATGGCATGTAGGCACATTTTAAATCAACAAATTCCAGTTGGCTGTTCAGTTGGAGAGGCAGCCTGTTGTGTACAGTGAGATGTTGCTATGATTCCCAACTCTCAGGCCAGGTGGCCAGCAACACAGCTTGGGTGAGATGCACAGCAAATACTAGGAGGATATCCCTGCTATGTTCAGAGGCCCCATCCACAGCCCTGCAGTGGTGGAAGCAACAGGACATTCTTGACCTCTTCATTGGTGCAGAATCAAAAAAAACAAGGGATCAGTATTGCCATGGAGGCATCTCTCTGTCCTCCCTATCTAGACCCAGATCTCCACATCGCCTCCTTCCTTAGACAGCCCTGAACAACTCTCCCCTCCACACCCCATCCTGATTTCCCTGCCATACAGAAGAGGTAGCAGAAGACAGTTTTGTCATCCATGGTATAGAAAGAACATATCAGTTCCTGGAACACTGTCCTCTTTACAATTGGGCTTTCCTCTCCCTTTTCACAAGAAATAGGCTTTCCCAGTCATCCTGCAGAAAGCTCTGTCCTTGACCACCTGGGGATACACTGGGGATAGCTGCTGGCAAGGACACCATACATGGGCAGGACTGCTGGATTTGTTTGTCTCTCCTCTATGACGAAAAGTAGACAGCAAAAACTCTTCTAACCCTCTATGCCCAGTCCCCATACTGTAGTGGGCATGATGCAGGGACATCTGGGATTTCATCCTGGAGGAAGCACTACTGGAGCAGAAAGTGTTTCAGAGGAGGAGAGCAGGAGGAGAGAGGCTAGGGAAATCAGCAGCAGCTCCTGCCTGCTTGATGACAGAGCAGCAAAAGCCTGGAGAGAAGGTGCAAGAGGCAGTTCTTCCCTTGTTTCTCAGTTTATAGCCTAGGTTGTACTCCCAAATCCCATCCCTGACCTTAGGAGTTATGGACCACAGTGGTGCCCAGGAAATTTGAGTTTGTCTGTTTGAGCATTCATATTTGACTGCAGAAGTTCTTCAATTCTGATTTTCAGCCTTTTGATTAAAGCTTTGTTGTGGCAGGAGACTGGCCAGGAGCCAGGTTAGGTTGTGTGGCCTGTGGGGTGGGTCTGCCACAAAAAGTGGATGGGAAGGCCACTTCTTGACTGTCCTCTGTCTTTGCATGTGAGATGGCTGCACAGTGTATGTTCTAGGCAATTTGAGGAAGCTAGTTCTTGATTTTTACTATTACAGTTTTCTTCCTTACCTGTTCCTCTTTCATGCAACTGGAAAATCTTATGCTGTGTCTTTTAATATCTTTCACAAGTCTGACTCAGCTTGACTTTTGGCAATATTCCTTCTATTGAACACAGATTCCTTTGCTGATCAAATGCTTTTGCAATACTTCTGAGATCTCTGCTACTCTTAATATGACTTCTGAGATGCTGACTCAGTTTGCTTAGTCTGGAGCCCTTCATGATAGATTTTCTTTTTCTCATTGGGATAAAAGTTGAAGATACTATGGCACCTTTGGCTTTAATGTATTTATTTCCATTCATGTGTTCTATTTCTTTAGCTGTTAGAATTCATTTAATTACACAAAAGTACCCTTTAGAAATTGAAAAACTTTTAAGTATTCCACTGAATTTTGGCTGAATCAGGTTGTAATCACAAATCCTTTCATAACCAGAGAATATAGAGGATACTCTACTTTTCCTGGCAGCTTCTCTATCATCTAAGCACCTTTCCTGAGCAAAATACCTTGAAGTACCTCCCTTCCTTGCTCCACTACAAGTGGTCCATGCTCTCCTGCATTTCACTCCCCAGGGGTGTCCTGTGATTCTTCTTTGCTTTTCCCAGAAAACCCTGCCCATACACCTGACTATGAAACCTGATAAAAAAATCAGCTGTCTTTCCCCCTGGCTGTAAAATGGGAGACTTTGGCCTCTCATCTGTATATAGAAAATCACATCTCTTCATAACACAATTCCCAGCTGCATGGGCCAGCTGCAGCCCATTCTTGCCTGATGACTTGAGTCCCTTGGTCTTGGAGCACTGAGCTACAGGAACTGCCTTATTCCTCCCTGCAGGCCTCCAACCCAAACATACCCTTACCCAGGCTTTTCCTGCTTATTTCCTGCAGTCCAGTCCCATACAGCAAGGATGGGAGCCAGGGTTGGGTGGCACTGGGGACAAGCACTCCAGCTTTAAGACAATGCTGAGAGCTCAGGGCATTTTTATCTTATTTCCTGATGCACCTACTAAGTCCTGTCGGAAGATTGCGATTCTGAGGATGATGTCTCATCATTAGCAAATTAGATGCTGTAATCTGCTTCTAAATGAATCTTCTTAGCAGGTATTACTCAGGGTCAGATTAAAATTAAGTGAGAGAAAGACTGATTAAAATGTAAGGTGAGCTTCCGTTTTCTGCTTCTGGTGGGTGCAACATGAAACCCTTGAAAGGGCAGAGGTATTTTTAAACCACCTTTTTTTTTTTTTTTGTGGCCTGCCATGGAACTGACTCTAAGTCACGTTGGCTCACAGATCTCATGGTGATGTGCATTTCCACCTCTCCTCGGGGTGCCAGTGGGTGCCAGTACCCAGGTCTAGGAGACCAGGTCTTCACCAATGAAGGGGCACTTCATCAACAGCTGCTGTAAACACTTGTCCCACTGATTACAACAGCAGGAAGATTCCTTCCCGTACTTCTCTAGCCACCGAAGCTAGATCACGGGAACTTGGGCTAGCAAAGGATTTCAGCTACACTAGCAGTGTTTCCTTCAAAATATAGGATCCCGAGCTATATGATGTATTGCTAAGGGAAGAAGAGCTTTGAATGTCTTCTTGGCCTAGTTGCTCGTTTGTTCAGTCCTGCTCTGATTTCTGAGAGGGAAATAGTCAAAACCAGCAAACAAGAGGATGTGAGAGAACAGTCGCACTTTACCATGAAGCCAGATTATCCAGTGGTGTTTCTGTGCTCCTTGATGTACATCAACATCTATTTATCTTTTGTCATGCCAGATTAATTTTGGCCAGATTCAGATGTCACACTGATGCTATTAGGTTAATATGGAAATCTGCAAACGGGCCAATAAAAAGTATTTGGGTTTAATTTTGACTGAAACAAATGACTTAGTGAGCCACTATATATCAAAGCTTTGCTACAGCAGATCAAACCCATCCTGTTAATTAACTGCCCTGTTAATTAATTGGACGTGTGTGAGCTGATGTTAGGTGCAGTCAAATAGCAGCATATTTATTTTTCTCATGCTGTACAAATGGCATTAGCATTTCTAGTTTCTTGTCTCATAGCTACTGCCTAATTTCATGACTGAACATGAAGGCTGTTTATGATTAATAGCACTTTAAACTATTCTGACACACACTCCGGTCTTCTCACTCTCTATCCAGTGGCACCAGGCTCATAAGCTTCTTTTCCTCCATGCCCACCACCAGCCCACATACCTCCAATGCCACCAGGATGGCTTCACTGTGTGTACTGAAAGAGTGCCTGAATACAGCCTCCTCTGCCCAAACTCATTCCTCCAAGGCACTGACTCCCACCTCAGTCCCAAACTTTGCACTTTGGGTTTTGTTTCTCCTATTCCAGGTGCTAAAGCTCCTTGTAGTCTTGATAACTGCAGGAGACACTGCTGTTCCTCACTGCCAGCTGGTCTGCACTGGGCTTTCCCAGCTGGTTACTACTGTCTTAATCAAAGCCCTCCTAATCTAATTAGGTGTCTCTTGTGAACATACTAACAACAAAGGCCACACATCCAGAACTATTATTTGATGCACAGAACAAAGCCTGTTTGGCAATTTTTCTGTTCAGGTTTCTAATAGCCAAGCTCCACATTTGCTGGGTAATACATTAGGTTTTCATGCCAGAAAGGCATGAGCCAATTCCTACTGGAGTCCATGAAAAGGCCCCTGCTGACATTTGGCTGGGGCTCAAGACCTACATCTTTATCAGAAGGCTTTGTTGCCTGCCAGCTTTTTTGAGCCTAAGGCACAAATTCAGGCAAAAGCAGGGACAACAGTGAGAAGCATGCTAGTGAAATCAGACAGGTACATCCATAATCCAGCTTCAGACTTTTAACCTGAATATCTGACAACAGATTTTAGCCTTTTCTCTCAAATCTCTGTAAAACAGATTTAAAACCTGGGTAATTTTCTAGACATAATGATGACATTATTATTTATTTCCAGGCTAGAGGATAAGGTTGTTGAACTTAAGAAAAGATAAATACTTGAAAAATGTGTGTTGTCACTTGGCATGAAGTGAGGTGTTAGAAAACAAAAGCAAGATCTTACCAAGAAATAGTGATAGATATCAGAATGCAGTGTTTTCCTCTCAGAGTCTGGTGGAAGTATCTGTTGGGAAGTGCCCAACAGCTTCTGATGGTTCCGCTGCCCTTTTTTTCTTTTGAGTGTGGTTTTGAATGATATTAAAGATTTACTGCATCATAATCCTGCACATATGCACATAATGTACATATAAGATGGGATCAAATATGTTACTAGTAGATGGGGGTGATGGTGAGTAAGGAGGTGTGTGTGTTTCTCATAAGCCTCCCTATAGCTCAATTTGATGTGTGAAAAAACACACCCCAGGAATATCAACTATCACAATAGGATGAGGACAGAGTCAGAGTCTGGGCTAATGAAAGTGAAGCATAAATGGAGAGGGACAAAAAAGGCTGAACTCAAAGGGCAGAAAAGTAATTCTTGTTAATTTTAAACAGATGAAGACAACTAAATGCCTAACCACCAAACAAGGGTTAGATTTGTAAGGGTCCCATCTATTGCTGAAAGACAGAGAAGATAAAAACTACTAGGCAGACACATTCAGAATCTTAAGAGACAGTAGGAAATACAGACTTTTGAAGGACACACCTTAGGAGGGTGCAAACTAAGTCCAGAGTGGGTGGTTATGTCCTGCTGGCTCTATGCAAAATGAGTGTGGCTTTGGAAAAAGCTCATTTTGGATACTTTTTTGATAATAATTTTTTATAAATATATGGAGGAAGGCAGTTGGGGAAAATATGTGTGAAGCTTTCAAGATCAGGTAATAAATGGTTGAAGATGAACTAATTAATTCTGGTAAGTGATTGGGAGAAGTTATGGGTTGGTTCATCTCTTATTTCCACTGGTATGAAGTACGAATTACTGCATGAATGTCAGCCAGATACATTAGTGAGAATGGGAGAATTAATGCCTCAAGAATGTTTCACAGTTTCAACATCCTACTACATTTCAGCAGTGCTTTGGGATCCAGTGAGATAAAATGTGCTGTACAAATGTAAATGTGTCTTATTATTAAGCATCTGCTAATTTTATTCAGGGAAACAACCCTTGCTGCTCTGAGTTCAGCAGTGATTTGCATAATCTCAGGTAAGTGAATCAGAAATGTCTTTTAAGAAGGAGGCTAAACCCTAAAGAATTTAAAACTATAAAGGACATTAAACTACTCAAACTCATCTGAATTTCCAGGTGCATCTAACTCCAGCTGGGTGAAAGAAATGGAGAACAGGAGAAGGTAAAAGACATAAACAAAACCCAAGCAGAACATTTGAAGGAGAAGTGGCATAAATGAAGATTGAAGAACTATAAAGCAAAAAAAACCACCTTTGAGAATAAGCATAGCTCACTGAGCATTTTTGTCTGTCACAGGGAAATTATATTTACTATGTTATGGACGGATGAAGAATTTTTTAGAGGCAAAAAAAAATTAAATCCTTGAGTTCCATTCTAATTCCATTTTTGTTCTGACCATCCTTCCAGGTTCTGTCTTTTTCTCTGAGATGTGGTGACTCACAAGAAGAATGAATGCATGAATGTCAGAACACTGAAAAAAACCCTTGAAATCAAGGGTGGTACTCATCTTCACTTCACAAAACCAGGATTTCATCCAGAGAGCAAGATTATTGAACACAGCACAACCCTTCATGTACCCTGGGTGTTTTTGCCATTAGATACATTTCTGCAAATTTTACAAATGGCAAATACTATCTATGAGAAGTCAGAAAAGAACTGTCTGGCTTCAAATTTTTGATCAATGGTCTTTGAGTCAAAAACACCCCCAGAATTTATGGTCTAGGTGAAGAAGGGTGTCCATGTCTTGAGGCCCTAAATATGCAAGGCTGCTCTTTTGGGTTAGTTTTACCATCATTGACAAAGACCTTCTTGTCAACAAAATACTGAGCTTTCCTTTTTGCCTGTATTCTTTTAAAAGGCAAATGCAGGATACACTGGGAAGCTGTCTACTGTCACTTAGTCACAACCAGCTCATCTTAAAAACTTTAGACATCTTGCTTCCTTACTGCAACTGGAAATAGGTTCCAGGGCATTTGAGGATGAGAATTTGCCTTTTAATTCCCATTCCAAATTATTCATTGTCACTTTCCTCTCATTTTTTCTCATGCCAGTGTTGTCATCCTACTTAAAATAATTCTTAATTCTTTAATGACTACCTGGTGATTAGCTATTTAACAGATGCATACAGAGCAATTGTAACTCTGTCTTCTAGTCTAAACCATACACACTCTTTTACTCTGTTCTTGTGGAATGAGGGCTCCACCTCTCTCCTTTTTAATGACCCTTCTTCACCCTTTTCCCACCTGGAAATCACACTTTTGAGTATGGTCTTGTACAGAGTAACATAGAATGGATTCTAATAATCACTTGTACAATGGCATGGGCATGCCTCCAACTACAAGAAATACTGAGTTAATGCACCTCACAATTATTTCTGTATTTTTTTCTGGCTGCATCACACTGATTGATTGATTTCATCCTGTAATTGTCTAAATACCCAGGACTTTATTTCCCTCAGTATCTTTATTCTGAAAGTTTTGTTTGTTCTGTGCCCAGCCATATAATCAGGGGTGACATGAGGTGTAAGCACACAGTGTGCAATCATTGAGTTAGATCCTTTCATACATGTCACTTAACAGCAATCTGAGTTTTGAGAGTGTCTTTGCAGGTGTTCTTTGATTATTTTGGCTCTTACTGTGCTAGACATGTAGCTCCACCAGGACAATATACATCTCCTACACTTGCACACATTCTTCCCCAGTGAAAGCCTCCTGTCCATCTAGCTCTGAGCAGTGTTGTTCCTGACCTGTGTTTGTGGCTTTGGGTCTTAATATAAGTCCAAGAGAGGTTCTGTTATTATGGCTGAAAAAGTCTGTTACTGGGGAAATCATAGAGGTCAGTCAGGCTTTATTTAACTTTCACAAAGAGAAAATTGCAAACTCAGGGGAAGAACCATTATTTAGTCAGAATGCTCTATCAAGCCACATGTACCTAGACAGGAACCTATGCAAGACCACGAAGAACTCAATATGTTGTAGTATCAGGCCATGCTGGTTATTTGACAAATTAAGCCAGCACTCAATCTGCCATTATGGAAGTCTAAGACTTTGGAAATCTGTCACTAGACTAAGAAATAGGAAGAGGTTCTGGAGTGTAAGACACTAGCAATGAGGAGGTTGCTTGTATGGCTGTCTATAAGACCTGCTGCCTGTTCACAGAGACTGACCAAGTGCCTCATTTACTTTGACAGTGTTCACATTGTTTAAAAAAGCCATGCATGCAATGGCTATGCCTGTTAAAATCCCATGGCAGTGCCCCTGGGACTGCAAGTGACAGATACCTGGTAGCTCAAATATGTTTGAGAAGATTTCCTGTTATCATCCTCCCTTGCTCCTGCTGTTTTGCTACCATGTTCTTTCAACAAAAAAGATTTCAGTACTTAAAAAACAATAAGGAAACCGTTATTAAACTTTGGAAAATGTCCAGCATTGCTTCTATAAATGTTATTTAGAGCAAGCAAGGAATCTAGTCAAATTCTAGTGTAAGTCATGGGAAAGTCAGACCTAGCTGACATACCAATGCAAAACCAAGTTGGTAACTTGTAGTTAACAGCACACATGGTGAAGGTTGTGCAACATGGATGAAGAAGATAAACCTGAGTTTCTTCAGCATAAATCATGGTAAATGACAACCTATGCGTGCCACAGCCATAGTCCAAAGCACAAATCTCAAAGGAATAACTGCTCTCTATTTTCTATAATGTCTTTTATTTATGCAGTCATTATAAGGACAGTAATGATAAAACAAATATGATAATGCCCTCCACCTTAAGCAATGCCAAGCATGAGTTTTAGGGAAGATAATGAACTTGATGGGAAGACCATTTTTAAAGGAGCTTACAGCTGGAAAGGCCCATCTATGGGATCTAAAATACTTTCCAGTTCAGAAATTAGTCTACTGGACTTTATGTGATCAGATGTAGATGGCCTGTGAAAACATCTATGTTTGAGCTGGTTTTTAAGCATATTAATTGGAAGAAAAGAATCACTTTGGGTATATGATTTGTTTAATCCTCAAGCAGATACATACAATGCTTCTGATTAATTACTCCCTAAAAATTCCTGGTTTTCTTTATCAACTCTTAGGCAATCCTAAACTGATAACCAGAAGGAACACATCTGTACTGTAGATATAAAAATACATGAGATGAGCTTACCCTGGTGTCTGCAGCTCACTGACAGTTCAGGAAACCTAGAATAGTTATTGCTGTTTGACAGGTAATCTTCTGCACTGTCTGCTTAGTGAATAGTATGACTGTAGGACTTGTGCAAGCTCTTTCCACTGTTTCTGCTTCTCCTGCAAAAGCAATGATGAGCTATAAGTCATCAGATATCATGACCTAATTTATTAGTGCATTGTATACAACACATTTTTCTATCATTCATTCAGATAGTAATGTAAATTTTGCTTTGGTGCAAAGGAACACACAATATGGGAAAGGTAAAAAGGAGTTTATGCTGCTTAAAATCAAAACAGATCAATGGTATTTTGCATTTGAGACACCATGTGCTTTATTTCAAAGGATCTCATGCTTTTTTAAAACAGCATATAATGTGTAATCTAATTTAAGGAAACTGAGGTTAAAGATGTGATTTCCATAGAATGTCAGGTTGAGGACTGCATGGAGAAGAAGTGCTGCACTGGAGTCACAGAAACATATTTCTGGGTTGTGGTATCAGTGTGAATCTACCATAAAACTGACAGGGAAAGATCAAGTTATTTTCCTGCAGCAGAAATCACAGAAATAGTTATGATCTTCAGCAGACCACAGTCAATTGTTGCACTGAAGTCCAAAAATGCAGGTACCACAGGTATTGCAACTGCTTGGGATTTGTAGTGCCTTTCTCCTTGAAGTAGCAAAGGGAAAAGAATAAACACCTCCTGCCAAAAGCAATGTCATTGAGTTATAATGGGAAAGGCAACTCACCACAAGAGAAATCCATACTGAAAAATACTGACTATAGCTGAACAAGGGTCTGAATGGTATGTATATATATGTACATGCTTTTGGCATAGGGTAAAATAAGCTGCTATACTGTGAATAAACCAAAGAGGAAACAAAATAGTATTCTTTCTTCTCATTTCTTACAGATGTGACAGGTAATGAACAATACCTGTCTTTGAGCATGTTATTTCCTTTCCTTCCCCCTTTGTTTTCCTTTCCCCCTGGATTTCCACTGTATTTCAGGCTATATTTCTTTAAAACACAGTGCTATCGGAGTGCTATTCAATTCCCCTCGAATCTCTAAGTGTAGAAAGACAAGTGGCTTTTTTCTACAGGTGGGATGGCATCACCTGAAAGCCAGGGCACTGATTAGCAGAGAGAGGCTGCCCTTGCAATAACAAAATTGAAAGGGAGTCTTGACATAACAGCCTCATTTCAGATGACAGCAGCTCTCCTATCAGATGAACACCACTTAGTTGTCAGGAGTGGACCAGCAGCAGAAGTAGGGGCTTGCAAACAGTGAGCATGGTACCAAATCTTACCACAAAAAAATAATCCACACACAAAGAGAAAAATAGTTACTATAAATAAAAAGAAAAGGTATTGAGAGGATGTTGTCTCTGAGTCCCCTGCACCAACAAAGCAGTGACACAGTTTTTACAGTGTGCTTGGTTACACAAGACAAGCATTGACTACTCCCAAGAGCTGTGGAGACATGAGGATTAAACGAACCCCAACAGCCTTAGCCCCAGGAAGGAGGGATTCATACTCACGTGTCCATAGGCAGGACTGAGATCCCACTACAGGGATTTCTTCAACTGTTCCATCACACCCAGAAGGTGAGAATGGCATCATGTTCTGTGCTGCATGTGCTGAGAAATCAACCCCAAAACTGAGGGTTCCAAATAATCAGCTAGAAACGGACAAGCAAACACTGATCTACCAGTAGCTATAAAATCAGGGCTCCTGTTATTTGTTATCCTCTTTTTCTTCTGCTCTTTGAGGCTTACTCTGTATGCACAGCCCATATCTGAGCTTTTATCTACAGCCATTAGGACTGGAACTTTTCTTTTTTAAATGAATGCTGAGATTCTCACATAATGACAAGAGCTGTGGAAAGCATCAAATATCATGAGACATGTGAAAAACATCTTAAGTTGGCAGTACTGTACATAAAAAGAAACAGCTCCTGTCTAGCAGAGCTACAGTCCAAACACAAGACAAAGGGTGGTAGAAAATAGCATTACCACAATTTTACAGATACAGCAAGATTAAGGAAAAACTTGTCAAAGGTGAAACTGAGCAAAAATCTGACATGGCTGTTTTAGAGCCCTAATTATAGGGATACATTTCTTTTTCCTTATACAGCCTTAATTGTTATAGGGAAAAGAAAATATTTTGCATGTTACCAGAGGATTATGTTTTCCTTCTTAAAACAGGCAAATTAGGCTATTGTTGTGACAATCATACTAACATACTGCTTCAGTGGGCCAAAAGCTTCACAAATAAAATCTGATGTGTTATGGCATATTTGTATTTTTCAATGAAACGAATGAAAACAATGTTATGGCACCCAGAGAAAGCAATTTTGAAATATATTCAGTGAGTATTTCTTGGATTATTTGTGTGAATATATGTACATGTGCAAAAGCAAACAAAATCACATGCCCCACAGTTCCTCAAAGCATCAGGAAAATGACAGACTCTGGCCTTTCTCCTTGCATTGCTCTGCAGAACATTATCTCAGCATTGACCACAGCATTGCACATAGTAAACAAATTTTACCCATCAAAGTGGCTCCAACATTTTCACTGCGGGGTTAATTTGCTTCTGTTTGCCAGATTATTTTAATCAGAAACCTAGCCAGATCTCAGCTGTAGCTTATTTTGACAGTCAATGACAAGAGAGTGTTCCTTCAAGTTGTGGGAACATTGATTATGGTGGTTATAGAGATGAACTACATGCACTTGTTCTCTATTATTTAACGAGTCATTGAAATTAATAACTGTCATCTTCTTATCTTGCATTACAGTTGAAAAACACACTGGTTGTAGCCAACAGTAAGTGGAAAAGCTGGTTGTTTTGTTAATGGACCTGCTGCACTTGTAAGCTGTACAGTCATCACTCAGTCCACAGAATTTTACTGTCTTTGTGTTTAAAAATTTCCCAATACCCAGAGGCTATTTTCTAATTACTTAATCATACCCTATTTCAGGTTAATGGAAGTGTATGCATCTGTGCTAGTATTAACATAATTCAATTAATCATAATATATTTACTGGTATTTGCATGGAATAGTGAATTAACATGGCAGCACATGCCATATTCATTAATGACTGACTTAAAAATTAAAACCAATATTGAAGTGAGACTTTGTAGCTTTAATTTATAAAAAATGTCTGAGCAGTTTATTGATCTTACAGTAAAACTATTGAATCAAATACAACCTAACACTAATTATAGTGTAGCCCTTCATGGCACTTGTCCCTCTGACTTTTGTTGCAGTCTGATCCTCTTCTGTTTAAGTTTTTATTTTAAACATCAAATGATGAGCATGTGAACTAAAACTACGTAGTAATTACTTTGTGCTGCTTATCCTGTGTTCACACTGAAAAATTGCCTCTGAGACTTTGGGGTGACTGTGTCAAAGCCTGTGCTGTGGTGTATGAAATGCAGAGGACCAGAGGTTTGGCCTGGGTGACACTAAGTCTGCTTGGATGGGTTCGGTCAGAGGAATTCGAACTTTTGAAACAGTCCAACACCCTATCTTTCCTTCAAGTACTATCCTGCATGAGCAGGACTTATGGCTCCATGCTAGAGTCTCTGATAAAAGCATGCAGAGAAAGACTTCGGAAGAGACGGAGCACTTTTAAGTCTTTTCTCAGGCTGTGTTTGTTTTTCTTTTTACATTTACTGGCTAAGTACCTCTGAACATTGTTTCTTCAGTTGCCTTAGAAAAAGTACCATAAAAAAATGCCCCAGAGGTAAATAGAGATTTTCACACCAGTGTTCACTTGCCCTCCCAATTCATGCAGCCCGCAGCTATTCCCTCCTCCCCGTCCCTGCACACAGAGCAATACTCTGATCAGCCAGGAACTCTCATTGCTACAAAGTAGGCCAAAGAACTCACGTCCCTCAAGATGTCAATCTGATTGATTTTCCTTTCCGTGTCTACTTATTACAAACCTTAAAGAACATTGCTATTGTCATGGTTGCCTCAATAAGCAAAGATGGAAGGGAGATGTAATAACGGTTTTCAGATATGTGAGAAGTAGCTGGAAAGAGGAGAGAGCAAACTCTTTCTTTCATTCCAGCAAGACAAGGGCTTGAACAGAAACAAGAGTGATTTAGGTTAGGCAACAGGAAAACTGTTCTCAGTGCTGAAGCATTGGAAGACATTACTGAAGGAGGCAAGGGATCCCTAGAAATGTACCTGGACAAACATCTCTGATAAATTGTTTAGGGAACGCTAAAAGTGTCTTCACACAGTGGAGTGGTATAAATGACCTTTCAGGGCTTTTTCCCAAAGCCAGTGGAAGACCTTTGGACTCTCCTGAGGTCCCACTACAAGTTAATGTTGAAAATGACATGACTTGCTTTCATGACCTGCGAACAAATTTATTTTTGCTGAAGTGTCACCACTGATGGCTACAGCAAGCAGCAGTATTGGTGGCAGTCAGGCAGCATGGTGTGCAGGCAAGGAGGTGGCTGCAAGAAGTTTTACACCCTACTCCTGCCCTTTTCCCTTCCTGGGGACATCCTGCTCCTTCCAAAGCACCTATGTACTCTATGTCCCACCTCCCACATACCCAAACCCAGGCTCATGTCCACTGCCCTTCCTCTAGAGCTGCAGTCTCACTGCCCTGCTTCCCACTGTGGTGGGCACTCTGGCACTTTCCCTCTGACTTTCACGGACACTTGACAAGGAATTTAGTGAAGTTGTTACCTTTGTGGTCTAAAAGATAAGAGAAACCTTGCTTTCTGCGCTGGACCATCCCAGCCCTCTGAGGCAGCATGCATGGCACCAGAACCCTCCACTTTACAGCTAGGGAGACCTCAGCACCTATATGGTTGGTGGTATCAGCACAGCTACATGGACAACATCAGCTGGCAACCAGGCACCCACTCCTTTCCTGGCTAGGAACAGTACTTTCCCACACCTGCAGCATTTATGCTAACATTTTTCCATGTTGGACTGCAGGTTGGATGTTTTCGTCTTCAAGGGGTCCTGGTTCTGGCAGTGAAAGCAGCTTAGACTGGGACGGTGTAGTGGCTCTTGTCAGATGTCTCAATGCTGTGTGCTGAAATGACATCTCATCATCACATGCAGACAGGAAGCAGCAAGCAGGCGAGAGAGAAAATATAACAAAAAGTATTTCTCTGTCTGCCAAGGGAACAGTCCATGTGCAAATTCCTGACTGCTAAAAAGGTATGCAGCAGTGTCAGTAAATGACAGCTTTGGATTTTTAGTGCTGTCTTCTTATATGGATTTTTATTGCATACCTATTAACTAAAAACATGAAGTTGAATGCAAATGCAATTTCCATAGGTTTCCACCAATTAGTGGAATTCGCTATAGAGAGAAATACAAAAGGTATGGGAGAGGAATAAGCAATTACTCTTTTCTAAATAGTATAGTATTTCTACATGTATTTCTGCATGTATGCATCTAGGTTTTAGTTACCTCTATGACACAGGAAGTATGTAATAATTTCTCTCTGCTTTTCAATGGATATATTTTTAAAAAACTAGGTACATTAAAAAATCATTCCTTTTTTACTTTACAAGTGAAATAAGACTTGCCAACCTCCTCCTCCATTTCTGTTTCACCTCTGGATCTAAATTCACATGTTCCTCTTTTGCTCTTAAAAAAAATCCATAAATTTACTTTGTGGCAGTTGTAGTAAACTGTAGCACTTTGGAAAAGACCTTCTGTGTTTTCTTTTAACATGGATCCTGTTCCCAGTAAGATTTATGCACAAGCTAAAAAGAAAATTCATGCTAGGTTTTTTAGTTAAAATTTTCCCCAGATTTTAAGCATGAAACTGTTCATAGTCTGAAAACTTCTGAAAAATTAAAATCTCAAGAGTCTTATCCAATTTTAAACCTTCCAAAAATGTTGGCAATTTTTGAAGCAGGCTCTTTAAAAAAAATTTTCTATGTAATACTCCATTTTGCTGATGAAAAATCCTTGGAAGTTACGCTTTCACCTGCTTACCCAGCTCCTCAGCCACATTAGAAAATTATTCGCTTTAGAGAGAAAGGTTTGGGAGAGGAATAAGCAAGCTCATTGCAGAAAATGCTCCATGGACTGGGGTTCAAGACTTCTAACTGAGGAATGCTTGGTGGTATTCTGTTATGGTCTTCCATATCTCTATATCTCCCTCATTTTATTTCAAGATGTATTTGAAGAGGATTTTTTTAGTTGCAAATAGATTTTTTAATGAATTTTTAATTTTTTTACAGTGAGTACTTGTATAAGTATACAACTGGATGACAGAAAATGTCCTTTTGTTTAACACAGAAACATTTAGACATGATGAACCCCTTAAGCTGGTGTTTGGCCATGGACAATATCTGCAGCAGCAGCTGTGCAGCACACTAAATGTGAACTGCAAAGCAAATCAGTTCTGCTGCAAAGAACCTGACACTTGTGATATACAAATTTTTGGAGGTTTTACGTCACACTAGCTCTGCCTGGTCTATTCCTCCTTTTGTGTGTGGAGCAGTGCTCCTGATCTGCAATGTCTGGTTTAGGTTGATCCCAGAAGAGCCTAGCTTGTACTTTCCAACTGTGCTTCTCAAAGATTGCTGAACTGGGATGTGCAGTTTAACAGCATACTCCTGATCCAAACAAAAACACTAGCATAGCTGCACCCTCAGCTGTCTTGGGATGTCCCTCAATACAGACCTACTGGGACCACCAGTAGAATGTGGTGGCTAGAATGGGCCATTTTCTTAATTTAAGCGATCCTGGAAAAAGTTCTCTTTCTCCCAAATTAAGCTCTGACCCTCTTACTAGTGTTGATTAATACACCTGTCCTGGCTGTACAGCTCTGTTAGTGACCATTTTCATATGATGGTAAGGAAATAACCTAAGCAAACAGTGGTTTGGCTTCAATCTCCTGGGACACTGACTGGAGGCTGATATGCCACAGGTGCCCAAATACCTTTGCAGATCTCAGACATGCACCCTTTGCCTGGTGTTAGGTGGTGGCTAGAGAATGGGAGATGTGATCACCCTAAAACTGGTCTTTTCAGACCAGTGAAAAGTAAAATAAGCTCCACAAGTCCCACCTTCATGGTGGCAACTCTTAGTCAAGGAGCAGCACCTTTTTAGACTGTGATTACTTGATCCTTTGTGTTCATTGAACTGTGGTTGTATATCATGGGGTCATCCACAACAGGAAAACTAGTGAAAACTCTCAGCTGAGACTGAGAGGCCATTGCTACACCCACCAGTGAATTAAATAAAAATGCAGTAAGACCAATTTTATCCCACATGGGAATGTCTACCCAGGGTTCTAACTAGGGTTCATTCACTTTTCTCAATTTACAGGTCTGGTGAGTTCAGATCAAACATAAACCCAACATCTCTCTGAATGCACTCACACAGGCTTGCTCCCATCCTCTTCAGTAAGAGGGTGTCCATACTAATTTCCTCCACTTGCTCTGGCAGCAGGGAAATGCAGCCATTCTGCCATGAATTAAATGAATCCTTCACAGATAAGACAGTCATTGTCGCTTCCTGCATGGAGCCCAAAATTTTCATCCTGTTTAATAACCAGACACTTTAAAATGGCATTTTAAATGTATTCAGAGCTCTCAAACATCTGGTGCATACTGCTGATGTGCAGCAGACAACTAACTTGTATTTATTTTGGAGCATAATGTAATGGACTGAGTATTTAAGAGAGAATATATGAGAAAGAACATCTCAGAGAAGGGCTTATTGGTGAATTTACCTGTCACTGCCCTTTACTCATTTGTTGAAACAGGATTTGTATATTTTCATAACTTGAGCTGCTGAGCAGCAATCAAACTCATCACTATTCTGCTATCATTTATGCAAATATCCATTTACATGGGTGAGCACTATGGATATTACTTTTACCTATGCTTCAAAATAGATAAGAGAGAAGGTATTGTAAGAAGTATTGAGTCTTTTGAGAACCCAGGAGCTATTTCTATAAGTTTTAGCTAAGCAATTTAAATGTTTCTTTATATTTTGCAGTCTCAATCTAAACATGAGATTTCTGATGCTTTAGAGTTTCTGCAAAAATAGTAGTACCATGTCTTCTGCCTTTATTTTAATAACTTGTCTTCAGCAATGCTCAGTCTCATTACAAAAAGATGTTTTAGTTTGACAAGATTTGTTTTCCATAAACCAATTTTGACTTGAAACAGTTTTATTTCTATTCTTAAAAATCAAGTCACAATTCAACATTTTGTTTTGCTTCCAAGTAGTTCTGATATGCCTGTAATATTCAAGCGTCCTGCTACAGGTTTTTGAAATACTGACATGCCATTGACTTTCTTCCAGTCTTCTGGGAACTGTTGGAAATTTTCCAGAATGCTGAAAATCACCATTTTTTCTCCTTGGTTCTCTTCAGTTATCTGTCTTAAAAATCACAGGTGCAGGTTATCCAGACCTGCTGATTTAAAATGTTTAATCTTTGTAGCTGCTGTTTAACATCATCTAGCTCCATGCTTGGAATGACAGTCCACAGAGGGAGCTGTGATATCATCAGATTTAAAGTAGCACAAATTTGCACACACACTGGACCAAAAGGATTTACCAGAGGCAGCCTGGTTTTGAGATAAAAAGTTCAGTGCTATTTCTGAGAGCTTAGACTGGGATGGTACACTGATCTACAGCGTATACATACATCTCAAGATCTAGCTTGTCTTTCATTTTAATAAATAATCTTTTTCTGTGAGAGCTGAAAGAAAATCCTGTGAACATGAAAGGGTTATGTGCCTGAAGATGAAGGGAGTCTTGGAAAATTGCTTGGAGAAGGCAGAGGTATTTTGCTCCATCGTAAGATGTGAACTGTGATGGTGAGCATGTATAATGAACTTGCTAATCCTTATCTCAGCATATATAATGAACTTGCTCTGGAAGAGGAAAGCACACTTGACTTTTGTCAGAGTATTAATATAACTATCCTGGCAGTGCTTTCCATGAAGATAAGCCATATAAGAGTTATGTCCCCAATGTACCTGACACAAAGTTCATTAACCTCTGGTACAGTCTCCAGCCACTTACCAGCTAAGCAGTGACTTTAAGCAGACATAGCTGAACAATTTCAAATGTCTTGATTTGGAGATGGCACCTCACTGTCACAAACCCTTTTTCACGCTGGTGCTCTTCCACCCTCTCTTTCTGCTTGCCTTGGCAGGTATAATTTCCTTCAAGACATGGTAGAACCTTACACATGGCTGTATTTGCCTCTCCAGTGACCAGATCTCTACTTGAAACATAACATGGGAGTCAGAACACATCCAGAACAAAAACTGTCCATGTTTCTAGACAGAGCCAAACATCTTCTGTACTGCTCTCACTCAGACAAACATACTAATAATTCAGCATGTCAACAGCTAACACCCCTACTCCCCAACACACCCACTGTTATATTTGCAAACAAATAAGGGGAGTTTCATAAGTAAATGGATTTAAACACTACTCTAGACAGTCAACACTTTGACGACACCACAGTTTATGATGAGAAAAAAAAGATGGTTCTGGGTCACAGTTCAGGCAGTGCTAAATATTACATACTATTGATGCTTTTCTAGTTTAATGTGGTTTACCTCATACTTAATGCTGGTCATTATGTGTTGTGTACAAACCCTCAAAAATGGTTCCTTTTAACACTGGAGACAAGACATCTGACTTAAAAATTTCCCAGCATGCAGGTCTGTTTGCCTTTGAAGTCAAAGAAAACTGCGACTAACACCAAATGTTTTGATAAAAGTTTCTCATGAGAAAATGTGGATTCATAAACTTGGAAAATTTTCATGGAAAAACTAGCAAGGAGCTAGTTTAGGGTGAGGATACATATTCTGGGTCAGAGGGAGACTGCCACAAAGTGTTGGCTGGGATGGGAGGGATGTGTATTTCAGGTAGTATCTTCAAGTGTATCTCAGGCTGTGAAATATGCTCAGGCAGAGCCAGCCCAGTTAAGTGTTCAACCAATGCTTGAAAATTACAATTGAAGTATTAGATGGAATATTTTTCAGCACAGAACTGGCTTTAGGTCTTGCTGATCAGCAGTGGGTAAATTTGTGGGTCTGACAACTGAATTCTGGTGAGAGTATTATGGAGCATTTCCCATGAATAAGTTGTTGTCCCTATGCTGTTTAGGGAAACTTGCCATGTCAAGTAATTTTTGCCACCTGCAACAAAGCTGTAATGAATTCCTTGCCCACATTTGCAAGTCATTCAACCATACATGATATCAAAGAGGCTGTATATCATGGAGTTGAAGACCATCAACCAGAATCAGTGGAGTGTGACTGAAGGTGTTTGTGGAAAGACCTACAAATTATCACCAAAGATGCTGCGGGAAGGTCGGTGGGAAGGTCTTAGGATTTTGCCTTGCCATGTCTCATCAAAGCAAACTTCTCCTCCAGCCAGGCTCTTGTCATGCATGCTAGTTCAGCCCACGAGCTGCTTACTTGTAACCATGGAGGTGCCTGAGCCCCAGAGGCATAGCCAGGACCGCACCAGAGCAAAGTAGACCATTTGAGAGTCTAGCAGATGGTTGAATGACTTCTGTAGCTGAGTCTGGTTCTGTCCTGCCAGCCCTGGGTGCAGACACAGCTAATGCGTGACTGTCCTCACCAAGCTGCCAAGTCCACAGATTTTCATCAAGGGCATCTGTGTAATGAGTCCCTTCTGATAAATGCTAGAGCCATGGAAAGGTCCATCTGCAAAGCTCTGCTCCAAGCCTTGTATCAAAGATAATCAGAACAGGAAGAACCCAAGGCTGCACACTTGTGGGATCTTGATTAGAACAAGTCTCAGACTACAAAAACAGGCATATAGAGTATTGGTAACTTTTCTCACAGTTGTCTCTTATTCACATGAGATCTCACTGATGAACAAACTTTAAACAGGGGTACTAATAAATGTCCATCCACATTCAGAAATCCATTGGTTACAGCAAACTCTCATTTCTGCTTCTAGAGGTCAAAAGGTGAGTCCCCAGCCTCTGGAAGAACTGACCCTTTTGGTCTTTGGGCCTTACAATGCAAGGCCAAAAGTATTGTCCTCTTGACAGCTTCCCTTCCTCTCTTTTTCTGGGAGGATACTTGTTTAAGAACATAGTATTTGTTTGCTCTCCTCTCTAGACAAAGCAGTTAAGTCTTTTCTCTAGGTAAAGCCTCTTTAATTGGAAGTAGTTAACATCAATCATTGTAACTCTGTAAGATGTCACCAGCCCTTTAGGTGACATTGGAAAAGTCTGTCCTGTTGCACCCTGTACCAAGTTGGGGTGCTGACTATCCAAATAACCTCTTGCCTTATTTATTTACATTACAGAAGGGAGTGAATAATTCTGAAAACATTTCAAAGATGAGGGATACCTCGTTTATATGCTTAAGCCATGAATACTGTGCTACAATGTATCACTGTCCAAAACAATGACACCTGAAATACATGTCTAATTTGATATATGTTCATAATAAATTGTATTTAACTACAAAGATATATATGCCTGAAGGTATACTTGCTACCGGAAGAACATCTGAGCCTTATTTCCACAGGCTCTGGAGATGCAAAAAATGCTCAGCAGTCCAGTGATATAACAGTGATTAATAATACCTGCATTTAACATACTTCAAAGGGGGTTGCTGCAAAGGCTCTTCCTTTGAAAATTTGGGTTCCTCTTCCAGCATGCAGATTGGAATAGAGAGGAACATGTTTAAACACTTGGCACCCTGTGCATAAAATGTATTTATTTATTTTTATGAATCATAAATGTTATCAACAATAATTCTGTTCAGTTAACACAGGATCAAGGAAAGGAATCTGATTTTGATTTGATCTGATTTTGAAGCAGCAGGAAAAATGAATGAGAATAAGCTGTGTCTGTCAGAGACCTGAAGGTGTTTCAAAGAACAGAATCCTGGCAAACCTAGAATTCCCAAGTGGTCAGGCAATATTGATTTGGATGTATTTAATCACATAGGAAACCATACTGTGTTTGCATGTCTTGAACAGTTACAGAGTCTATAAAATTTTCTGGGAAGACTTGACTTCTCATGTCTGGACCACAGCTCTATGAACAAAGAATTACTGTTTTGCAAAGTTTTTTCCCATGGAGAAGGAAAGGCTTTTTTGTTGTGAAAACATTATAGATGTCCAGTTTGGTTATGCTTAAGGCTTGCAGTTTTCAATTTGCATAGCAATTTTTATGCCCAAACTATTATGAATTAATTTTGAGAGCAAAGCTTTCTAAGGCACTGTATCAAATGTTGCTGCTGTTTTTATTCAAATTGCCACTACCATGTTTTTTTCCAATGCTAATTTATCAAAAGAATTAAGAGCCAACAAAGAAAAGCTATCAATTTCTCAAGCAAGATTTGATCTTTATGAGAAAATGCATGCACAAGTTTCATTCTTATTAAACACTCCTGAGCATCCAAAGATAATGAAAATTAGGCTATGTCTTCCTGATTTCAAATGTGTAACTCAGAGGCGAAGGGCACTTTGAGGACATATCACACAGAGACTAGATCTGAGAGCTTGACATTAATCGTATTTTTTCTGTCATGCTTCACGCCTGCTGTATTGCTACATTATTTGCATTATGCAGTAAGCCTCACTTATAAACAAATATATCTGAAAATCTGTTTTGTGAAGGCTCAAGAAGTGCTCAAAGACATAATTCATACTGCAACATTTAGGTATGTTGGAAAACTGCTAGTAATTCCTGGAAACATTTTGAACTTTGAGGCAATTTCACTTTTCCCCATTTTTTCCTTAATCACCCTTTCCCTTTGATTGAAACCTTTAATATTTTAGAGATGCCTGCAAAAAGCACTCTGTGAAACCATATTCTAAAGTTCTCCTCCAAAACTAGGTCTGCTGGAGACACACAACATATGCAGAGGGAACGTTAATAAATTACAGCATACCTGAATCCAAATACAACAGACAGTGCCTGAAGAAGCTGTGAATGCCAGGAGGATCTTCCTCAGCATGTTATGATGCTGGACATGTTTGAATCAGAAGTTCAGTGCCTTTTCCAGGGGAAAGGCAACTCCAAGTTTCTTTAGAAAAATTTCTGCAGGAATTAGATGTTGCAGAATCAAGCCATGCCAGATGCATGACAGCTTAATTGGCAGGAAAATGTATGAATTTGGAAGCTAACCAAGCTTTTCTCAGGTCTTGTGTTGGAACAAATGCTGGACTTAGGGCTTGTTGCCTTACTGTCAAGACCCAGAGGGCCTGAGCCCAGCCTTGCACAGCATCACATGTATCTACTGGTGCTGAAGGTCTGAGAAGGGCTTTTGGAAAGAGTCTCTCTCACTAGTTTCCATCTAGGAACTGTGAAAAGTCTTTCAAAACATGGCCTTTTTGGTGCAGGAGTTAATATAAAAAATGAAGAAAGACCTTATGTGGTTCACACATACAAAGTAATTACTGCCACCTTTCCATGTGTGCATCTCTGTTACTGGCAGCAGCCACTGGCCAACTCATTAACACCATAAAATTTAAATCAATTTGAGCTAATGAGATCCAAGCAATATGCCTGCCCACAGGCTCCACTATCACATCTGGAGGAATAGCTTCCTTTATTCCAACATTGCACCAGGGGTGTCAAAGGCCAGGACAAATGATCACTAAGTCCGTTACAGAACAGCATTGCATTCTAAGCTCGAATAAGCTTGCAGCAGCTCTTTGCAGGGTCACCAAACCTGGCAGAAACTCAGCTGTTTATGCTAATATACAGGGTTGCAGCAGGATTCCCGTGGGGAAGCTCCTGCAACTCTGTCCTATGACATTAACAATGAAAATAAGCTGCTGAAGTGCATCAGCAAGAATAGCAGCTGCTAGAATGGTTATTTCTATAATCTGACATCAGTTTTAGTAAACTTCGGTCTGTCTAATGTGTCCAGCGGGATTTTACAGAGGTTAAACCCTTCTCACACAAAACTGTGGCCTTGGGTTTTGCTTGAAATTTAGAAAAATGGGATTAATGTCATAATTTCTTAATTGACAGCCTCCTAAAAATGTGAACAGAAATCGCACCAGATATAGATCTATATTAATAGGTTAATAATTTATAGGACGCTACTAAATTGTTTTTTGTTATTTGCGTCCAGTTTGTGTGCTACCACCTTAAAATGTGTGCTATGTGTTATTAGTTTGCAACTTAATCTTTAGCACATTATCCATAAGATTTAAACACAATGCATGCTCTCTTAAGTCTGGTTATAGCCTTTGTGATATTTATACTTACTTTCCCTTTTTCCTATGCTGATAAGTTAAAGATGCCCCTAAGCATTTTCAGTTTATGCATTTGTTTCCATGGAATTACACATCTCATGTTGCAAGGAAATACATTTATCTGGAGACTTAATAGATGGTTTTTAGTGCTTCTTTGGGGTTTGGGGGGTATTTTTTTGGTGTTGTTTTCTGTTTTGGGGTTTTTTTTTTTGTTGTTTTGTTTTTATCTTGCAGACATCAATAAAACCAAATCTCTCTGTTTCTCTTTTAGGTCAAAAAATAAACTCTTTTCCTGTTAATGAACACTATTAGTGGTGTTTTCAGTTCCTCCATTTAATAGTGACCTCCTGTGTTTACAGCTCTTTCTTTCTTCACAGAACGAGGGCACAAAGCCTCTCATATAGGGAGAGTCTATGACAGATTGCCCCTTTGCTAATGGGGGCTCCAGATATATGACTGAAACATTTAGATCAGAAATGGATTGCCTAGACTTAAATTTTTCCCACTTCAAAGCCCGAGGGTGACCAGATCAATTCACATATACATCTTTCTTCTTTCATTTCCTTAATGTGTCATCATCATGTGAAAGTTTTAAAGGGTTAGATCAGAAATAATTAGGAAATTTTTATTTATAATGGAGTCTAGAAGCCAAAGGAGAAAAAAAAAGAAAAAAAAAGATGAAAGAGACCAAAAAGAAACTGGAGGAAGTCCCCTCTGTTTCATATCTAGGAAACAGGTCAAACAAAGAAGGCAATTCATGTGTGTCTGGGAGAGATTTCCTAGGGTTAGCAGAGATGCAGATTTCCTAGGCATATTAGGAAAAGTGGGATTTACTTTCTTCTACTTGGATGTACACTCCAAGTCGGGATGGGAAGTAGTCTCACACATTCAGCTCAGAGTAGCATCCTATCCTGAAAGCCTGGAGAGATGTCCATATTTATCAAAAGCTGAAATAATCTGGGAAAAGTCCTCACTGCTTTCAGCTTTAAAAAGTCATTATTGTCAGTGAGGCCATGTAACAGAAGGGGCTGGAGAGGTGGATGGGAGGCTAGGAATGAGAAGGCAGAGGCTGGAAACAAGAAAAATTACAATAAAGTGAGACAGTGGGTGGAGGAGAGGAATGGATAGATCTTGCCATCAGTGATGTGAAAGGCTGAGCTCAGGTCCTGCCCCACCACAGAGCACGACTATCCCAGACAAACATGGGAAGAGACATCTTCCTGCAGCAGAAGCTGCAGAGACCCAGTGTAATGCAAGAGAGAGCTGAATGACCTTGTGAGTCTCCCCATGAGTCATGAGTAGTATTAAAGGTAGAGATCTAAGACTGTAATTTTAGGCTTTGAATATTTGTCGCTTTCTACAGCTAACCAAGCATAGTCATGTGCCTCTCATTTAGCTCAAAGCCAGTCTTTAATCAACACTGACATCAAAGTCCCAGATACTACAGCCTTCCCCTGAGTCACAGGTAGTGCTCTGGTTCTTTAATACCTTCTGGGAGGGGAATTTAACACACAACTTTTTTGGGCCCTGGAGACTAAGCATCATGCTGAAGACAATACTTCCACAGGGGCTCAACTTCTGTCCTGAGCCATCAGAAACCTGCACTTTTATTTAGGATTTTAGCTAAATGCAGTTTAACCTTTCTGTGCTAACTGGGTGTGAAAACTACAGCACTGGTTACAGCAAGAGACATTGGTCATACACTATTTCTTTGTCCAGAAAACCTCAAAAGCAAGTTGCTTTTCAAAACTTCATATTTTGCCATGGGCTTTATTATCAGAGAACAATGATATGTTTGAAGAAATGGCAAAGGCATATATAAAATATATATATGCAATGTGTGGCTTCTTAAAGTCATACTGCAGAGGAATTTAGGCCCAGCATGTAGATCTGCAAAAATAACTGGAGCTTAATGTTCTACACAGAAACAATATTTGTTGCATGTTTTCTGCATACTACTTCTGTGTGTAAAACTGAATGTCACTTCTGTGCTAGTTCTGTTGGTTTAAGCTCCTAATTGCAGCATTAGCTGGGTCCAAAATTTTTGCTGAAATAACGTTGTCAAGGAGGAGTCGATAATAGCTCTCAGAAACACAGTCGTGCTTGCAAATGCTGCTGGGCCAGCAAAATTGTTCATGGTATAGCTGCTGCTGTTCAGAAAACTGGAACAAGCTCTAGTGGGAAATCACTTTATTTTGGTGCAAGCAGTGATTCTTCATGAGGATTTGCCAGCATTTCTTTAAAAAAGCCCAAACCTAGTGTAATCAAAGACTTTGCAGTTGATTTTTTTTTTGCAGAGTTGTCTTACAATTCCTCGTTGTATTTGCATGTCTTGACTCTAATGACATTCTAGTTAAAAGTAAAAGCATTCCTCACTGCCTGGTTTGATTTAGCACAGAAATTAGATACAGTTTGTTTAAAAAAGAACTTTTAATTGTAGCTCAAAATAGAGTGAAATGGCATAAAAACTGATGTCATGGTCCAAAAATACTATTCTATTTTGAACATCTAAACGATGTCATGTCTTATAAATGTTCAAATTATCATAAAAGTAAAAGAAAATCAGAAGAACACCGAAACTGCTCTTTTATAGATTGGGCAAAATTTATAATAATTTGCTTAACAAAAAGATGGCCTCTAAAGATATGCTTGCTGTTAAAATTGAGATATTGTTGCACACTTGTCTAAAAAGGAGTTAGCAAACATTTTCCTCTTCATCCAGCTGCAGTCAATCAAATAGTGCAAGAATGCTATGACTGAATTAAACTTGTCTGTGGGAAACATAACATACAAGTTGAGCATTTCCAAAAACATTATACCTGAGAATGTACTCAATTTGTGCACAAATAGGTTGTTTCCATGGTCCTTCCAAGACAGTTATACTTCTGACGATGCTATTTAATGTAGCCACATCAGTGATATAACATTTACCTTACAAAGCAGGGTAACAGCTTTCTGGTAGTATTCCAGGCAAAAGGGATCATGGAGACCAGGCACAAGTAGCCCTAAGCCTCTTTCCCAGCTTGTCAGTGAGCTGGTACAGATGTGAGAGCTTTGGGCATAAGCTGGAATGCACTTAAGAGGAGGAAATCCCTTTTTGAAACATGCAATAGTGCAGACCTTCCTGAGGTCAGACCCGTGCTGCAGCTGTAGGAAAGGTAATCCTGTACTATCTTTGGCTGCCTGGGGAGCCATCTCCACCTCCTAGCCTTCTCCTGCCCCAAAGTGCATATTGCTGGATGATGCTCTGTACCTGCCAGCAGTAGATTCAGTGCAGATGAACTGAGAAGGGCATTCCCTGTGTCTCCTGTAGTATGACTTGGGAAAAAAAGGAGATGCAATTTATCTCAAAAATCTTTGGCAGAAGGAAATTAAAAAATCTATATGAAACCACAGGCTAGCTGAAGGAACAGAAAACAGAGGCGGTAGCCAGAAGTAGTCAGCTCTGGGAGACAACAAAGACCTAGAAACCAACTGCATGGGCTGCAGTCCACAATGCTCCTCTTGACAGTGGTGTAAATTTAAGTAACCCTCTTCTCCACCTCTCTTTTTGGTATTACAGTAATAGTTCAGCTCAGCTACTTCCCTGCCTGGATCCACAATGTGGCCACACACATCTCTGTCTAGCACAGCAGAGGGGTGAAAGTTGAGCGCAAGTAGGTCACAGACAGGGCAACACAACCACTTTGAGAATACACAGTGTTGGGGCATCACAGAAATGTGGGGATGTGGAAGGTTTTGGTACATACTGCTGCTGCTGGTCCAGCCTACTGACACTCAGCTACACCCTGTTTCACTGGGTTACAAGCACTCCTAGAGAATTACGTGTGGCAGTATGCACCAGTGGAGGAATTCATCTACAAATACAGTTGCTGGGCTTGCTACTTCCATCACTCCATATCACAGTTCAGGATGTTCAGGCAATGTACTGTGTGGGAAGTTACACTGGGAGGTTTCAGTGGGAAACTGAGAGGGCATCTGCAATATAAACCTTTGTGCTATGTTGGTTTTGATGCAAAGAAAGGACCGGAGCTTCAGGGTATGTATCACCCACATAGTGAGACCCACTGGAAATGCCATGAGGCATACTGGAAATGAATGTAGCACACACAGGAGATGCTCAATAACCGTTTTGGGAGGCTAGTACCTAGCTCTTACGTTGCCCTCACTAGCCATAGAACACAAAGAAGGTCAGTGCACTTTACAGATGGAGACACTATGGCACAGAGAACTTCACTGAATTTCTCCAGTGGGGCAATGCAAGGGGGCTCCCAAATCCCAGTGCCATGTGGCAGCTGCAGGGTCCTTTTTTTTCCCACTGAGCAAGGAGACTTGCAGATCTGTTTAACGCTCTGCTGGTCACAGATGAAAACAGCAAAGGGATATGAAATGTGGCTGGTGGTGATATAGATCTAGATAGATCTGTGCTTGTGACTGAGTCTCCATGTCCAAATATTTTGTTAGTTTTGCTTTGGATTTATTTACAGAGGAAACTCAATGATTGTATTTGTCCACCTTATTGTTTTTGAGGCATCTAAAGGAAATGCCTGTGAAGCTTTGAGACTAAACAGCATATGCACCTTTCACATAATTTCAGCCACCTAAAAGTGAGATACCTGTCTAAACCAGTTGTCTAGATTCCCTCTGAGGAGAAGAAAAACATCTCCAGAGGGGAATTCATCCCACCTGCAACAGGCTGTGTGACTATCACTCCAGGGGAGCCTGCTTTTCTGCACTGGATATAGAGAACAGTTAGTTGTCTAGCTTAGACCCAGGTGAATCTTAGCCTCAAATAACTCATTTCAAAAGAAACCTTGTCTTCATTAAAGAACTAAGAGAAGCAAAACTCAATGAGCTGTCAATTAATAACGTTTCATCTATTGTAGCTGACCACACAGCAATATGACATGAATACAAGGTGAATGGACATTTGATGTGCTGATCCAGGACCCTGTTATCACTTTGAACATAGGCTGCGATTTTCTGTTTTATTAGTGGGTGATAGTATCAGCCAAACATTAACCCAAGGACTGTGATGTGTTGCTAGTTCTGGATCTCTCCAGTGTTTATTGGCAGCAGGATTTCTAAGTGTTTGCAAAGGAACTTGAGATGTTCATGTTCTCCCAGGCTTTCAAGGGTCAAAATGACATATGCTTGATCATATGATTTTGTTAGAGAAACTGAGAAATCATCTGTGAAAGTAGATGAAAGAAGAATTCTGAATATTATTTACAACATTTTGTGCATATTTCTGCTTATCAGTTGTACAGTGTCTGGGCAGTGAAGATTATTAACATGGCATCAAGGTTCTACAGACAAAAATGTCCCAAGATTTAATCCTAGGTTAAAACTGACACAGATTCAGCAAACAGCATGTCTTAAATTTGCCTTTGAAAGGAGCTACCCTACTGTGTTATTTTGACTTCTTGTCACTGTCACGAATCCAGTGCACATTGTCATAGACTATAGAGTGGACATTTGCCACAGCCACATCCTAATTGCTATACTAATTTCACCCCCAAAGCACCAAAACAAATGATCCACTTCTGAGGCAGGAACTGGAGAGCAAAATCTGGGAGAAGAGAGCTGCCCGCTCTCTGAGGTACAGAGAGATAAGCAAGCTGTTCCTGGCCTGACATCTGTGTTAACAATGGGCCATATGTGGGCTGTACAGAGAGAGAGAGCTGGTAACACATCAGAGATCATGCATTTAACAGATTGTACCTGTAACTGACATCTTGTATAACATTTAATATAAGAATAAATAAAGGCAACAACAGCAGCAGCCCAGACTGGGCACAGAACAATCTGCCAACTGACCTGAAACAGGGGAAACAGCTCCAAGATAACCAAGATATCCACTCCTAGGAGAAGCTGGCTGCTGCCTTCCATTGTTTTAACAGCCCTGGCTATTTGAGTGTCCATCTACAATGGGAATATGAGTTGTAAGTACCTTCACACCTGGCTTCAGATAGAGGCATCATGGCATTTACTTTGGTATTTTGGCTCCTGTAGAACAAAAGGGTTTGCTTGTATGAGGTGATGGCTTTGGCAGCAAGCCAGTGTAAGTTCCTTCTTACTGCTTGTTCTCATCGCTTTTCCTCCTTCAGTTTGGCAGCAGACCTGTTTGCAAAGCCATACAGTAAACCAGAACACAAACTAGACTAGTGGTGAAAAGCAGCCTTTTCTGCGGTTCCTCAAAATACCTGTGGCAGCAAAACAAAGAGCTAACAAGCTAAAGTGCCTCAGCAGGGAACAGAATTAGGGAGAGAAGAGTTAGGAACTTCCTAAGCCTACTTCACAGCCAGTATCTTGCAAAACGATGTGACAAACACAGGCCTGAATGACACAGGAGTAATACAGCGTCGAGGCAGACACAGAAATCATGGTATCACCTGTGAAAGCAAAGTCCCAGTGGATGCACCTCCCCTCAGCAAGAAAGGCTTTATGCCTAGAGGGGTAATGGGTTCGCAAGATGCAACGTTGACATTTACATTTGCGTTATTTCCAACAAGGAGCAGATGGCAAAGGGACTCTCTGTAATTTCTATCCAAACCCCACATCTCCAAAATCTCCATTTTAGTTGGACACTTTCAGGTCCTAAACCAGTCCTGTGTGCTGCCAGGTAACAACACCTGCCTCCTTAAAGACAGGTGCTTTTCAGTAGGGGATGGCTCTATAGGCAATTAATTAAGGACCCTGACTTTGAGATATAAACATCTGTAAGATTTATAACATACAAGAGTGAAGTCAGGGCTTTCTACTGCAGGTACAAAGAGTTGGTTTGCTCGGAACACAACCTGGAGCAGACACTGGAGGTCACCTTCTAATAGCAGGGTCCTCTGAGCATGGGAACCTCTACACAAGCTGGACCCTGGCAAAGAAAGCATTAAAGATCTCTGCCTTGTCTATGTCCCTGTTTGTGTGGTGACCATCCTCATCCTGTAATAGGCCAATGCAATACTGCAGGTACAAAGAGTTGGTTTGCTCGGAACACAACCTGGAGCAGACACTGGAGGTCACCTTCTAATAGCAGGGTCCTCTGAGCATGGGAACCTCTACACAAGCTGGACCCTGGCAAAGAAAGCATTAAAGATCTCTGCCTTGTCTATGTCCCTGTTTGTGTGGTGACCATCCTCATCCTGTAATAGGCCAATGCAATTTCTGCCCTTTGCCATGGTCACCTTCTAATAGCAGGGTCCTCTGAGCATGGGAACCTCTACACAAGCTGGACCCTGGCAAAGAAAGCATTAAAGATCTCTGCCTTGTCTATGTCCCTGTTTGTGTGGTGACCATCCTCATCCTGTAATAGGCCAATGCAATTTCTGCACTGCCCTTTGCCATTAATGTACTTAAAGAAAGTTTTTTTATTGTCCTCTACAATACTGGCCAGCTCCAACTCCAATTAAGCTTTAGCCACATGAATTCTCTCCCTGCAGTGCCAAGCAGCATCTCTATATTCCTCCCATATCACCTGTTTCCACTGATTATACACAATCCTTTTTTGCCACACCTCTGACATAAGATTCCTGGTCAGCCAAGCTGGCCTTCTGCCTCGTCTGCTGGATTTCCCACATTTAGGAATTGCCTATTCCTGTGCTCTTAGGCAGTGATGCTTAAAAAGTGTGCATCACTGATGGAGTCTGGCACCTTCAAAAATGTTTTCCTGTCTGCTTGTATGATATGTAGAGAAAAATGTTCAGAAACATCTAGATAAATTGCACATCTAGGTAATCATCATTTCAATATCAACTCCTTAAAAGAACTGAGGTAAAATAGGAGAAGGATCCCAGAAAACATGTCCAGAAACTCATTTGTCTGAATTTGAGCATGACGAACTGATATGGCCCTAATAAATATGCTTAAACTCTGAAGAGGAGGTGTAAAAAAGAGAAGTAGCCATCCTATTTAACAGAACCTATTCAATCCTATTTAGTATCACCTCTTCAGGTCCAAATTTACAGCCTTCTAAATCCATATTATTTAATTAATGTCAGCAGGCTTTGCAATACCTGTCTCACAGGGACAAGTACCATTTTTACTCCTGGGCATCTCACTAACTGATTTTTCTCTTTCTGGTTATCCAGTCTGGACAAACTAAGTCATCAAAATGCAAATTTATCAAGGTACAATCCCAGGCCTTCCCAGGGTGCCAGGCTGTGAGCATTCATTGTGGAGGTGGCTCTAAGTGTCTGCAAAAGCTCACTTATGCTACGTAACCGGCTACATACTGAAATTTCCATCTCATTGCACTATCTCTATTTGAAAATTCTTATAAAAAGGACTAGAAAAGACCCTTTTACAAGTGAAAAAAATAAAGGATGGGATGATAAATATGATAGGCATGACCTTCCTAAAGGGGAGGCACCTTTGAAGACACTTAACTCTTCCAGTGGTGTGTATTGTCTACCAGCACTGTGGGTTTGGGGATTATAATACATACTGCATTCACAAATACACGGAGTTGAAAAAAAAAGCCCCCAGAGCCTCTGGCAGTACAAGATAGCTGTATGAAAATGGAATAAGACTGATAGGAAAATAATCTCTTAGAGGCTTTTGGTTACCAAGAAGTGCAAAGCCAGATAGTAATGAAAGCCTAAATACATACATACCTACTGTGTGGTCCCCTAAGACACTGCAGCATTGCCTTGGTGAGGGCTACCTACCCCAGACAGAGGGGCAATGACAACTGCAGCATTTTAATTTGCTTGGGGTTACTCAAAAGGTTGCAGGGGCAGAAGTGAGAGGCAATGGAGAAGCTGTTAGCCTGTGGATATTTCATCCATCTGCAGCAAACTGAAAGCCTGGTTTTGCCAGTGATGAGAGTTACCTGCTGAAAGACGGAGACGCTAACTAAAAAGTGTTTTGCTCTTTAATAAGTTCAGCTGCCCATGGCCATCTTGGAAACTGAACAAAAACAAGCAGAAACTGAGACAAGCTTTGCACAGAAACAGCTAGGAAGACCACTATTTTTCTATGAAAAATAGTAAATTGGTCACATGTGCAGCCTGTTTGCTATTTTAAGAACTGTCTTCTGAAATAAATAACCGTTGCTTTTAAGGCCAAACACTGATATCCTTGTTCCAGACAAGGTGGCAGGGTTGTGACAAATCCACCTTGCTTTGTACAAGGAGACAGGCAA
>NW_008677587.1:0-4756 GCF_000695815.1 Acanthisitta chloris | reverse complement strand
AGAGTGGGAGGCTCATATGACAAAACCCTGACAAAGGCCAAGGGGTCCTGGACAGACATGTGAGAGAAGTGCTGGCAGGAGTCAAAAGAGGTCATTAGCCCATAAAGTACAATCCAGGTTAGTAACAAGTTTTAAAGCTGAATAAGGGAGAACTGACAGATTCCTGAAAACTACACGAAGATATAAACAAAATGGGACCTAAAGAACTTTGAAGATACCTTGTTAAGCTGAAAAGGAGTCAAGCAATTTATGATAGACCTAAAGAATGCTAAATTAAAATAGGCTAGAGAAAGATACTTTGAGAGGCAATGTGACAAACAAGACATGGTAAAACCCCCAAGTTTTTTTGTTTATCTACCCAGGGAACGCAGCCTAAAAACCACCCTGTTCTCCATATCATACTTTTGGCATATATAATCTCAATTAAGGGAGTTCCTTTGCTTTTGCATTGGTTTTCTTATTTGATCCCCAAATATATAGGGAAATAGTGCAGTTTAACAAAAATGCGTAAGGAGTCATCCGGATCTCACGTGGCTTTAATCACCTCAGAGGAAAAATGCCTGACAAGTCCCTCCCTAGCCATTTATTTAGATTTCAGATATGGCAAAGCACTGTAAGAAAACACAGAAGGACTCTTTATGAACTGCATAGCCAAGTTAGCTCTTGTCATGAGATGCAAAGCCTGGATATGCTTTCAGCAACTGAGGCATTAATATCCTGTTGGGAGCAGACAGAGAGGACAAGCACGAGGCTCTCTGGGTCTGCAGCCTGAAGCTGCCATGGGTGCAAAGGCCAGGGAAGAATGAGTAGGGCAGCAAGCTGGGAAAGGAGAAAGCTTTTGAGGAAGTCATATCACCTGTTTCTCCACAATTATTTTGATATGTTGATTTCATTTAAAAAAAAAAAAAACCAGCAACAAAATGAAGTAAAACAAAACTACACTTGACCTAAGTTGCTGCATGGAGTCAATTCTCAACAGTGTCCTGTGCAAATAAAGCTGCAAGCGATAAAGGCAAGAACCATACTTGGCAGTTCATAAAGACAAATCTCTTTTCTTTGTAAGATTGCAGGCTATAAACTAACAAAAAATGCTATCAAGAAGATTAGAGCCTTTATTTTCCACTTCAGCTTATACTGATAAAACAGTTTTTACAATAGTGTGCTATGTATGTGAAAATGCAAGATGTCTTTAAAACCAGCATATATTTCAAGCTTCAGTGATGACTATATCTAGGTTCTTGACATTCGATGCTGGAAAAATCTTTAATTAACTAGGATGGCAATGCCAATTTAAGATCACAGGCACAATGGGATTTAGTGAGTATTCTACATGATTGGATTAAAAGGGAATACAAGATACCCCCTACTTCAGTAAGACTGAATGGATTCAGTTTGAAGATTCATATTCCAGGCAGAATGAGATAAAGGTGTCCACTTTAACTGCATTTATTTCAGTGTCATCCCTGGCAAAAATAGCAGAAGTTAAACTGCATGGAAGACATTATAATCCTGCCATCTACAGATCAAGTTTTAAGACATATGCCTATCAAATGCTACCAGTTTTCTCCATTTACCCTCTCTAACACATTAGTGTGAGGATGCAGAAGACTAGAGATTAAAACTAAATGCAATGGGATGTCCCAAAATCTCAAGGTTTCTAGAAAATAGGTCCAGCTGGATTATACCTTGCTGTACCAAGAGTTTAGACCAGTAGATTTCACACCTTTTTTTGTTTTTAATTAATAAAACAAGAGGCTTGGAAAATTCACAGCTATGGTTTTGTCAATTAAAATCAAAATAGAGCACAGTGCTGAGTACATATTTTTGCATGGTGGTCATATGACACTCCTTACCAGCTACTCTTCAGAAACGCTGTTTAGATGAATGCACAAGGCAGAAATTTAACCACTCTTCACTTTTAAAAACCTTAATGAACTTTTATGCCAATGATTAGATAGCTTTTACAGCAACATTGGTAAATCAATACATGTTTCAAAGTCTCATAATTTCTCAAAGCCTTCAAGAATCACAGAGGAGTTAATACTGGTGCTGTCTGACTTGCTGGGACTGCCAATTTATATGAAACAGCAATGCTCAAGCCTAAGATCTATCAATTTGCAATTTAGGAATAGGAAAGTACATCCTTATAGAAGAAGTTGTTATCACAGGGCTCTCAGGAGGGATTCTAGCTGGCATTGATTGGCTGTATCAGAAGGGTATTTTTCGCTTTTCTTGTTAGATATGTCATGCCATAGATAAAATAGATTCTATGGCTTATTTATGCAGTATAGATTTAGAACAAACCAGGTTTTCATAGCTCTGACAAATAAATTGTTTGAAACCATCAAACTAGCTAATTTCCAAATGCATTTCCATCCAGATGCAGAAATAACCAGTCCTTCATTAGGGCACCAGTTGTTCAATGACAGTAGCTTAATCTTACCAATATTATCGATCTATTCAATGTTTACTTCAGTAAGCAGTCCCATGGATGTGTAAAAGCAATCTTCTGAATTGACTGTTCAGAGGAGCTGATCCATTAATGTTAAATCACTTCCAGAATTTCAAGCTGAAGCGAGCTTTTCAAATATATTTTCACATATTTCTCCAAGCTTATTGTTCTTATCTCCAACTCTGTATCCATTGTCTCCAAATTCTGTAGATCTCTCTCTTTTTGTTCCACACTCCCTCAAATGTCAACCTACTGCAAGTTGGCCCCAGCAGATGATAAGGAGACAGCATTACCTGTCCTAACATACTGCCACAGTTCCACAGTGACAACTGAAGAGAGAAACATGTGAGGCTGGCTGCAAAGCCAGAGAAGAACCTTTTTGGTTTAAGTTCACACATTTTGGACAAAGATAGAAAAAATACCTAAGAGAACCCTCCACTGCTTAAGAAACTTTCTTTGTCTTCTATAACACAAACAGAATATGGATAAAAGAACTTAGAGCATTCAGTGCCATACACTGGAAAGGACAACTGCGTTTATAATTATGATTATTAAAAACAAATGAAGTGGCAAGGTTAAAACCAATTCACCTTTGTTTCCTACTTACTGGAGCTATTTATAGCCAGGCAAAATACATGGAGAATATTGTTGCCACTTTGATTTTGAGATCTAACATTCAGCTAATGCTCGTGAAAATGAGGCACATGATGCAGGGCCACGCGGAGTTTGGCTTCATGTGATCAGGGATGTGCAGGACCTAAAGGCAGGCCACTAACTGAAAGAGCACTAATCAAGGAAAACAGGGAGAAACCTGTCACAATAACAACATCACATGTTCCTTGATAATGCTTCAGTGGAAACCTCTCATACTGTGTACTGCCTTTGCATCTTTAAGAAATTGAACTGTAAATGCTCAAAGTATTTGTCTAAAAAATTTCCAACTCATTTTTTTTCTCCTACAGAAGCAAAACCCAAAGTTACCTGGAAAATCCGCAGTGCACTAAAAGAATTAAGTATTTCAGTTATTCTTTTCCTTCCTAGAATTAATTTGATGAGACTAACACCTAGTAAGAATATGATTTTAAAACGTCGTTTGATTTTGAAATTGTTGATGTGCTAACAAAAAAGTATTCCATTTTGCAGCAGAGGAAGGATTCACCCATCAAAAGAGACTGGCTGTCAAAGATGAAAGAAAGTAAAGAAATGGAGAGAGCCATTTTAAACATATAAGACAAGACTTTCATCTCATGCTGGACCATGTGGGACAGTGCTATTAACCTTAAAAAATTTTGAAGGGAGTGAAATAGAAAGGAAGATGAATAAAAAAAGGAATAATTTACCTTCAATAACTTTTCTGATCTGTACTGACACATTTCAAGAAGTCTATATTTATGCTTTTCCATGGGCAAAGGTTTTGCCATGTGCCCGTTACCTTTTTTCTGTACATCCAGAAGTGTGGCTATGGGTTTTCTGACAGTGTGTGTGTCCTTCGCCCAGCTGCCTGCTCAGGTGCTGCCTGTGGATACCTGGGCAGAGCGTGGCTGGTGAATGCACGATGACTCCTTTGCCTGGGTCACCTATATACCTTTCTTTCACCTCAGCAGTGTTTGACACTGGCTTACAAAGCAGTGTTAAAGCCAGACATTTCCACAGCTTGTGTTATTTCTGTCTGAAGAGCAGCTCCGCTCCAGTTCTGCAGCTACAGAAGCGAGTGCTCCCAGAACTTCCTTGTCAGTCGTCTCATCGGTGCTTAAAAAACTCCCTCTGTGGGATTCCACAACCTCTTCTCTGCAATGCATTTGTAGACTAAATTCTCCTTGTTCTTTGCAAGTGCCTTCCTTACATTTAAGCAAATTTTTTTTCCTTCTGAGAACTAAATGGATTACTTTTTATCTTACCCTTGAGGGACATGAAAAACAATTGCTCGCAATCCTTTTTGCAGGAACCTTTTCCATGTTTTAAGCTCCCTGTCAGCTTTCTCTTTTCCATCCCAACCCAGCCAGTTCTTTCAAGTCTTCCCTTTGTGTCAAAGCATATACTTTTAAGTCTCACTCCAGGTGCTCTGACCCTTAATAGGTGGCGGCCCAGAGCGGGCTCAGCCGCCTGAGCGGTGCGAGACAGGGTGAAAGCGATACCTTTACTGCCCACAGAATCTGTTGCGACACCTCCTGCAGGAGCTAGCTCGCAGTGAGGATTTCAGAGCTAGGCAAACGGCTTTGTACATGCCCTTTAAAGATGCTCCCTCCGTTTCCAGGCCCCGTGCGCAGCCCCCTCCACCTCCCTGGGGCCCGCGCTGGCACCCGG
>NW_008677586.1:22832-35238 GCF_000695815.1 Acanthisitta chloris | reverse complement strand
TAATAATAAAAACTTAACAATCTGATATCAATTACAGTCTTCCATATTTTAGTAAGTATGCCTTTGACCAAGCTGATTTTTTTCCTTAAAACAAACAAACAAACAAAAGAAAGCATAAAGGCCCCCCAGTAAATGAACTCCAGTTACAGAGATTAATTTGTTGTGTGTACTTTTTTATTTTTAACAATGATGGTATATTTCATGTGACAATTCTAGACTCTAAACTACGAGAAAAGAACCAGAATATTTTTGTTATTAGACACATTTGCTACTCTGAAAATTTCAGTTTCTCTGGCAAGATGAAGTGCTTACTCTCTCTCTATATATATTGCACAATTTCACTGGTGGCTTGAAGGGGAAAGAAAAGTTTCCAGGTTTTGTAGAAAACAGTCTTTGATGTACTTTGGATGAAGGGTAAACTGCCTGGTTCTGTTTTTCTGCTGCATCAGCATAGCAGGATTATATTAAGAGCAAAGCTGTCTGTGTTGCTATTATCAGGAAGCGCTCAAAAGATATGATTCTTGGGCTGGATTCATACAATCTATTTGAGCTTTCCCTGGACATCCAAACTGTTTGACTTTGAGGTTTCTTCATCAGAGCAGTTTCAACCCCTAGGAAAAATTATAATTAAACCTACATATCTAGACCTATTCAAGACCCAAACAGACTTGCACCTGCTGTGTTTCCTTGGAGGGAAAAAGAGAAGAGACCTATCACCCTCATTCATCTTTGGGGACAATACCAGATGATAGACATCTGTTATAATAGTAAAAAGATATTTGTCCCTTTGGGGAATGTGCCAGATGTGAGATGAATGTGTCAGATGAAAGATGTGCCAGATGTGCCAGATGCCACATTCATCTCACAAAAGTGTGAGTTGAATGTGCTAGAATGTGCCAGATGAAAGGTCACTCCTACAGAAGCAGCATGTGATCATATAATTTAAAATTATATTAAATGAAACATGTACATCAGAAGCCTCAAATGTTCATGCAAACTTTCATTTTGGAATTTCCAAGCTTCTAAAAGCTTTAATTCAGTGTCAAACCTCTGTCAGCATTGTTTTCATGCTGTGAGCAACAAGAGTCAGAAGGTGGAAAGGTGAAGGGAAAACACATTATGCAATATGTCATTATTGTAACATGTGTAATAGCATGATAAAGCTCTTGGCAGGTTTGTACACTATGAGTTAGGATTTGAGTTTGATTTTTACCTTATTGTTGTGAAGACTTCTCAGTCTGTACACAAACTCATGGACACCATGTGCATATTTTTGCCTTATCTGTAATGGGACTGTAATGACATTTGAAATAACTGTCCATTTAACTCACTATTCTCCTCTTTCATGTGCTTTCAGTGTGACTTTTATGTGAAAGAGAACTTTTATGGATACACTATTTTTTTCAATTTCACTCACCCAACCTTATAATAAAACAGCATCAATTGGTAATGTAAATTCAAGAAATAATCAGTATTTCAATCACGAGTCCCTGATAACTTTGCCAACAAGATATGAAACATGTCTGAGTGAAAATATTCAGGTGAAAGCACTTTTCAGCAGCTAAACCCAATTTCTTCTTCTATGTGTAAAGATTTTGTCATCTTTAACACTCATGGTCCATTGTTTTTCTCCAGCTCACAGTCACACTGTTTTGACAAGAAGCCTAGCAGGTTTTCAGTTTCAGGGACAATTATTTCAGCTAGGATTTCATTGTAGCTGAAGTAGAGCAGTTTCTTCTTCTTGCTCTTTTTTCTGAGTGTGAGTATGCTCTCTTGTATGTGTGCGCATTCCAAAGCGTGAAGGTACACTGTTCTGGAAAGGATTCTTTTCATTAGCAAAATGTGACCTGATGTTAGCTGAGCCAATCAGAGATGAAGAGGAAAAACGTGGAACAGACTAACACTAGAATGCAGCTCCAGCCATCTGATGTTGTTTTTAAGCCAATCTGATCAAGTTGTTTGTTGTGCAACACTCTTGGCTGCATTTTCTGTATAGCTACTGATCAGATCTAAAAGTATGCCTATCAGTTTACTTGCTAAAGGATGGAACCAGCAGTTTTACTTAATCCACCAAAAAAAAAAAAAAAAAAAAAAGCGAGAAAAAAAGTGCTTTTGCAAAAAGCCAGTGTAGCAGTCCAAAACCAATGCTTATTTTTTGGGGGCTAGAAAAAATTTCTCATTGTTTGAGGGCATTGAATTCCCGGGAGGAGGAATAGAAAATCTGATGTTTTAGAGAATTTGATTTTCTAATTAAGTATTTCTTAACCTAGATTAAGTCTGTTATGTCATCAGAGATCTTCCTGCTTATTGTGGTGTAACATTTTCTGTAACAGCACTCAGTTCAAAATAATTGCTGAATATTTTCCTGAAATGCAGGCTTGGATTTTTCACTATGAGAAGTGCGAAGTATCATCATCACACTAATCATTTACAAAGCTGTACCCCTCATAACAATTTCCTGAAAATATAAAGGTAGCTATATATATACGTATATACACATATATCTTACTCACCACTGTTTGCACATTGACTGTGCACAGTCTGGAATATCCAGACAATGTTGAGCTAATGAACGTTTATCCAGCATGACTGGTCAAATTATGCCTCTGTACAGGACTGGAAGATGGGATGCATTAGTCTGCCCAAATACTAAAGTGCAGAAAAACCTCCTTCAGGACAAAGAGTTGATGGTGAAATAGCACAAATCAATACTTCAGTCACTGAGAAATATTTGCATTTTCAGGTAAATTTTCGGCAGGTCCTGTAAAATGGGAGAGATCTGTAGAGCTGCTTCTGTGACCACATCTAATGACCATAAGGTCTTGTTATGTAGAAGAAATGCCATCTCCACACTAACTAATTCAGCATCTGTCATCTGAGCAGACTGATACAAACCTGGAACATGAATAGGTGATTACTGAGTGGAGGTCCCTTGCCACAAAACAAAACACATAGGAGGCAGTGCTCCCAGCTATGGTGTAGATAGAGATTCAAGGCAATTGAGAATGAGAGTTCTGGAGGGAGATCCATTCCTGATCCTCTGCACCACCCAGTCTGGGGAGCTGGAAGCTTGTGCTGCTGCCCTCTCTCACAGCCACCAGAAGAAGAAAGTAGTTGAGTGAACAACCCATACACATGCTTCTCTTTTTCAGCTCTGCAGGCAGCCTGTTAGTCAACATGGTGATACAACTTTTGATCTCTACACAGCCAGTGATGAAACATCATGTGTTCCCTATCCAGAGCTAAAATAGTGTGTATGTTTAACTAGTAAAAAGAGTGTTAATGCACAGAATTGATACAGAGCTTAAATGGCAGGATTTATTCAGCATGTTTATTCTTATGAAGCATATACTTACATGTGAATTCAGTTTAAGAGTCTGAACAAGTTTTCAGGTACTCTGCTGAGTTATTGGTCAGGCTGGATGGGGCTCTGAGCAACCTGAAGTTGAAGATGTCCCTCCTCATTGCAGGGTCTGTTGGATTAGATGAACTTTACAGGTCCTTTCCAACCCAACCTCTTCTATGAGTCTATAATTCTGTCATTCTAACAACATTCTATCATTCTGTGCCTGAAGCATCATTTGAGGTGTTTTTACAGGTCCTTGATGCCGTTTCTATACCTAGTTTCAAGTCAGGCAAGGCAGTTTGTTTTCTGAATTAAGTAAACTTTGAATTTAGTATGTCTTCTGTCATCTCTGCTTGGCCTACAGGTCATATACTAAGCCACATGCAAGTTGCTTTTTAATCAAAAAATACAGGAGCATATTATCTCTTTGCTTTCTAGATCTTGTTATACACTGTCAGTTTAGGAAATCTAGTTTTATAGTTTTAATTCTTCCTCAATTAACTGAGATACTAAAACCATTATAAACAAGAATTTCATTTGAAGGAATAGCTTTGCTTTCTGAAGGATTTTGCTAGTAGCAAAATAAGTGGCAAACAGTGGTTTTAAAGTGTTGCATATGCATCAAGTGTACATGATCCCTTCCAGCACACATACTGATACCAAGTTAAGACTTTAGCCATCCAGCTGCAACAAATCAAAACCATTGAATTTTCATTACCCCCTAATGAAGTAGTACCCTTTTTCCATTCAAATAAAGGCAAATTTAACAAAAAATATTGATTTTATTCCACAAAAGAGTTTATGATGTTATTGTTTCTCATGTTGCTTACATAATTCATTGCACAGATAGTTCATTTGATATATAAGGAACAGAAAAAAAATTGCTCTGTATTCTAGGAAATAGTGTATAAGAAATCGCTGTTTGACATACTGTTTCAGCCTGCACATCAGTATCAGTTCAAAGGCTTTCCCACAAAGAGTAAAGGCATTTAGAAAACATATCCATGTACGCACTCTTCAGATAAATACTCATCTGGTCTAACTAGCAGAATAATATGTAGTTAATATGTGTATAATCATTCTAAATTTCCACACAGCAAACCAGTGCACTAAGGTAAACATTTTTCCAGCTGGTATTGCACTCACAAGTGCAGAACCCACATACACAGTAAATGCATACATACATATATGTGTGTATGTGCACGTGTGTGTTTGCCTATCTACACACTCACATGTGGATATATCAATTCATATAGCCATGAAGAGCAATGCAATAGTCTAGGCATTCTTTATTATATGACAGTTTATGCAATATTTTTAACAAGAAATGTGTGAGATCCTGTATTACACAAGCAATTCCAGTGTGTCATGACCTGATACACTAAAAAAAAAAAAAAAAAGTGAAGTGTCAAGAAATGTATTTCCTCAAAAACTGTTGTACTAACACAGTCAGCTTTGCCACTAAACTTGTTTGCTCAAACTTGAACTGGCTGTAAATCAAAATCGTTAATCAGGCACCAGTATTTGATAAAATAAAATTTTTTTTGTCCCGTGGTTTTGAGAAGGAAGTTTATCTTATTTTAGGGTTACTTTTTTTTTTTTCTGTCAATCAGTTCTTCTTTCCAGAAGTATTCATAGCCATTTGCTAGGACAAATTCTGGGAGAAAAAAAAAAGCACAAAATAGAAGAGAAAATGTAAGATTTGGTTGGTATTCACTGACAATTAGGTCACAGAATGACATCCTCAGAAGACTGAGCATTTGCTCACAAACCAAGAAAACTTCTCAGTGTTTTCTGGATTAAAATACTGGATTTCTGGGTTAAATACAATTCAGAGTCATTTTTATTATCATTGTTCTGGAGCAACACAAGATTTTTTTCTCTATTTGAGGAAAAATGTAGTCTTCAGAGAGAAGGAATTTTAAGTGCCTTGTTTCCTTTATTTTCTGAACTATGACTTGCTTTGACATAGTGGGCGACAAGCAAAAATTTGCAAAAATCCTTAATTTTCCCTAGGACTGGATGCAAAACATTGACATATATCTGTAAATCAGGAAGACAGTGTTTAGCGAGATTATTAATCAAGATGGCAGAAGCACCTACCTGATTATTTTTCAAAAATATTTAGGTGCTTTTCTTGTTTGTTTTTGTTTTGTTTAAGGAGAAAAGGAGGTAAACAATGTAAACAATTTTGTGGCATGTTTGTTGCTATTTCTTTCCTCATGAAGGTAACTGGAACTCTTAAGAAAATAAACTTCAACTTCTATGTTATCTGAAAAGGGTTTGAAAAATTAGTGTAACCAGACATTTGCTTAGATCCTAGTGACAGATGGCTATTACTGATACACACTTTCTTTGGTAATTCAGCACCCTTTAGTGACCTAGAGATTATATATAAAAAATAATTGGATTAAAATACATGTTGTCATTTTCATTTTTCTGAATATGGTGACTTCAGGCATGGATAGCTTGGAATAGAACTGCTTTTTCCTACATTACTTCTGCCCTGTGTTAATTTTAATCAAGCAACAAAAAACAAGTGAAGCACACTTATTAACCAATAACAAATGTGTTTCCTAAAAACATACAACAAATGACAGAACTGCCAAGGGACATATTTCTTTATATATCCCTGCTTTGAAAGACATTAACTTTTAAAATTTATAATCTGTTTTAATATTATTCCTCTGAATATCTTATAAGATTGCATAAAGTATTCTTGAAACATGAGTATGCACTACCCATGTTCCCCTGGAAGCCACTGAAGAATGTAGATGAGAGGAAAGTGTAGATAAAAGTCTGTACAGCATAGTCAAAAGAACCTTTTCTGAAGGAAATATCAAATGAAAATAAATTTAACTGTAATGATATATTTTTTTAACTTCTCCTTTAAACAATCTCTGAAAAATGTGTCCTGTAAAATAAAAAGGCAGAACTATTTAATTTTAAATATTGAATAAAATGAATTCTGACCTGATTTTCAGTTTGCAGCCAAACTTCATATTTAAGAAAAGTTACCGTCATTTTAAGTTCCATTCTAAGACAAGAGAAGCCTAGAAAAATTAGATAGAATCCTGAATATTAAAATAAGTTTAGGTTTATTCTGACTAATGAGGAATTTTAGCTGAATTGTTGGGTTTTTACTTATTTGTAAGTTTCTGCTCACAACAATGGCAAGGTTTCATTCCACAGAAATATTTTTTAAAAAAATATTTCATTGATGTTATATGTGAACACTAGATTGATTTTTGGCCCTACATTTTTGCTTAAGCAGGGTCATTCTCCTTAAAGTGAACACATGTGTTAATATTCTGTGGTTGGTATTCTTGTGACAGCAAAGAAACCTGCATGATACTCATCCAGCTAGAGATTTTACTCATTTTTTTTCTCTAGCCTTTTTTTCCTTCATTTTTTTGTTACATTTATTCACAGTTGACCCAGTATTTTTGATGCTGTACAAGAGCTGGTATCCTAGACATCCCAGGGATTTGAATGACTAGTATAATGCCTGCATGAGAGATGAGAAGAAGAAGTATATTGTTGAACCTTTAAAGAAAGGTTGACATTTTCCTGGCCTTGAGCAGCTCTCTTCGGTATTGAAGATTTTGCAGCTTTCAACCCTTTGATTTATGAGCAAAAGTGTAATACATCTTGGCCATTATGGTATCATAAAAGCCCCTTATATCTTCCCATTCCATTTTTACTTAAAGAAAAAGAAAAAAATAAAGTTAACTCCTTTCCTATTCTTCCTCTTTGTGTCTTTTGGATATTTTCCTGTTTTCTGAATAGAAGATTATTCATGACATATTTTATTTTTCTTAAAATGGTATGAAGACTTTGAGATGTTAATTCTTATTTCCAAAAGTTCTAAAAGAATTCCAAGACAAGGTTTCAAATTCTGAAGTTAGAAAGTAAAGAGAAAATTCAAGTCTGTAAGCAGTTAAGCTCATAAAAATTTTGCTGAGAAGATAGGGCAAGGAAGAAATACTTTGAAAAGCACAAAACATTGTGCTTTCCTGTTTCGTAGGATTCACATTTCATGGATTTTCAAATCACCTAAGAACAAAAAACATATTAAATTTACTTAAGCTTATTGGATTAGTGCAATGGTTTCTGAGTCATGTAGTCTACATGCCTTTTTAATGTAATCATCCATTCTCAGTAATAGTGATAATTTTGCTGTACTGATAATGTTTTCAGAGTTGTTAATAGAGGAAGCACTTGTTATCTTTTCTTAAGGTTTACAGTTGTTATTGGTTGTAAATAATGTCTACAGACTCATGCAGTTGTAATCTCACTGCAATCCACGGTAAAATTTCCACCAATGCCACTGAAGGCAAAATGAGACTATTCCTAGCAGTGCATCCCTATGGTCAGAGTGAACACTTTAAAACAATTACAGTATTTATATTAATTACATTACCTGGATCTGTTCCTCTGTTCACAGTGAAAAGCAAGCTGGTCTTGTGCTAGAAATTTAGTTTGTAATTGATCTTATGATGACCATTAGTAGGATTTGCTGATTTTGGTCCAGTCTCACACTAACATTGAAGCTAGGGTGACAACTAACTGCCTTCTACAAGTGCATGCAAGCCCTGATTGGAAATAAGTTTATTCCGTTTTTTCAAAAAAAAAATAATTTCAATTTACTTTTTGAATAACAATTGACAAAAACAACCCTTCTATCTGAAGCTCACATTGTGTGCTTTTGTTGATTTTGCAGAAGATATCCCTTTCAAATCACCTCCTTCAGTCTTGCAAAGCTTTGCAATATAAAAAGATTTGAAAAACAACTTTCCATCATGCCATGCCACTTTTAATATTACAATAAATGTTCTAGCTGGACAGTAAAAATTCAGCTGAAGGTCCATAAGAGCAAGTGAACTGAGACATATGTCTCAGAACTACATTATTGATTTTTGAAAGACTGAAGAGGAGACTTACTTCTGATTCTACACTGCCCAACTAAGCAAAAAGGGAAATGTGTATCTTCAGAATCTCATCACTTGACACAAAAAAATTAAAATTTTTAAATCTAGTAAAATAATAAAATCATTAAAAAGTCATAAAAATCATAAGCTTGGTTTTCAGGAAACCCATTGGGTCGTATTTTAACACTTAACAGCCGCACTTAAAAACTCTGGAAGCAATTCTATTGCACATGTGCGAATAACTAGTATCATTTGTGGCATCCTATAGAAACTCATATTTCTTCTAGCTGCTGCCCTGAAAAGATGTAGAACTGTCAAATTTCACAGAGGACACACCAATGTCCAGAACTCAACTAAGGTTTTTAATTACACTTCTATTTATTAAGATAAAATCCTATTTATTAAGACAAAATCCTCATATTTGGTTTAGATACAATATGCAAAATGATAAATCTGAACCAGAAATAGTTACTCAAATTTTGATCCCTCAAATTTGTGCTGTTTTTTGTTGGTTTTGGTTGGTTTGTTTCGTTGGTTGGTGGGTTTTGGAGGTTTTTTGGCAATATTTTCTTTGTATGTTAGTTAGTTAATTTAAAAGAACAACCAACTAACCAAACAAACAAACAATCAAACCCATACCTATCTATAAGCACTTAGAATCTGCGAAGAATACCTTGCAACATGGTAGAGCACTTGTATTCTGATTTTCTCCAATAGTCTTTCTATAGATACCCATAAGCCATAAGGTGAACCTTTCAGGAAATACCACAAGGCAGTAGTATGGAAGTCAACCAAAGTTCATAGAAATCAAAGGAAATACCTCAATGACATGAATTTGTTCGTATCATATTAAAAAATATGCTACTTTATTTTTTTAATCTCTAAAGATCAGCATAGTGTGAGCTTGGTACAAAAAGTGTTGGCAAACAGAACCATTTAAAAATGAAAAATGAAGTTTACAATAGAAATAGTATCACAGGAATTGTATTTCTATGGAAATTCTGAGACAAAATTCTTAAGATCGTACCCAAACCCAGAGATCTTTATTTGTATTTAATATTACATAGCTGAATTTCCCACAGGCAATATAAATTTCTTTGACTATAAGTTTTGAATTTGCCCATTTTCTTTTCCTTCCAATGCTCCATTCTGTCTTGGTTTTTTTAAGGTCTGTTTCAGACAGGTTTACTGCCTTGTATTGACAGACTAAACTTCTTGTTGCTCCTGAGTGAGTTAACATGCTCTTTCTCTTTTTCATTTTGCTTCTAACTCCTTTGGGCAAAAACAGTGCCTCTCTATCACAGTGGAATGTCAAGAGACTTTATTAATACATTAAATAATTTGGATTGGGATTTCTAGATATAAAATGTTGCAATCATAACTGTTTATTTCATACACTCCTATAACAAAATGAGACTGCAAAATAATCCAACAAACATGATGGGTTATCTTTAGGGGAAAGAGAATGGCAGTTTTATTCAAAAGTTTGTTATCCTTAGCTATTAACATGGGAGAAAGTTTGTTTACAGAACTATATTATATTAAATGAACATCCAGAAAACCACTACCTGTTTCAGTCTCCAAAAAAAAATTGGCATGAATGTCCATATGATTACACTGTTTATGTATTGATGCAGATATTTTATGACATGAATTATTTTTGAAGCTCTGATTACAAGTGGGTTACTTCCTCAGCTATGCAATATGTAAATAGGGTTATGGGTAAAAGACTTGATGACTGATTTGGAGTTACTGTAGAAGGTGAATAATAGGGTTTACATTTATTCCTACTTTAAGTAAGGTACTTGTGCTGTATGGCACCAGATCATGAACACAGAAACAGGGGCTACAACATCAACCATAATATCTTTCTAGCCCATTATCTTCTCTAACTATGGCATCTTGAAAGAACATCAGAACAGTTCAAAATCATAGTATAATTTCCCCAGAATCATGCCTCTCTGTGAAGCCTCTTTTCAGATGGTTCCTGTTCCATATGCATCCTGTAATTTTATGTAGCAACCCTTGAATTTTTTCCAACATGCATTTCCCTCATTGAACTTTCTATACCCATGTTAGTTTCTAACATCTGACCTGTCTGTTGGCAAGGAAATATACCTTTTCAATCTAACAACAGAGTAGAGAAGCATCTCCTCCAGTTTACTCTGAACTTGCTATTTTCTAGTTATAGCTCGTGTCCATGCTTTCTAATGTTTGGACAAACTATGGACATTCTTTCTCTGTTCTATGCTATGCACAACTTTGCCATACCTCTACTTCTCCCTTCTTATATTTTCCAATCTGTAAAATACTAATCTGTCCACTAGGTTCTTTAATCAGAGAAGGTTCTGGGGAGTTCTCATTGTGGCCGTTCAGTTACCTATAGGTGGCTACAATAGAGCTGGAGAGGGCCTTTTTACAAAGGCATGTAGTGATAGGACAAGGGGCAATGGGTATAAATTGAAAGAGATGTAGGTTTAGATTAGTGGTTAGGAAAAAATCTTTGCTGTGAGTATGGAGAGGTGCTGAAACAGGTTGCCCAGAGAAACTGTGGGTGCCTCATCCTTGGCAGTGTTCAAGGCCAGGTTGGATGTGATAACATAGAGTAAAATGTTTCTAAAATCGTGGTAGCTAAAGTAGGCCTTAGTGACAAGAATGAGGATTAGCTTTGTAGAACGATGTGAACCTACACCTGTGTACCTACCCGTATGTACCTATTGTCTCAGTAGAACAATGTGAACCTATACCTGTGTACCTACCTGTATGTACCCACCTGCATAATAGATAATTCTACAGCCATCGTGAAAAAAGGGAACTCAAACTCATGCTTGGGTGAAATATAACAATAATGAAAGGGAACTCGACCTTATGCTTGGATGAAATCAATAGAACAATAGCAAAGTAATGATTAACGTATGATTATACAGTGGTTATGTAAAAGAAGAGTATAAGAATGTATCCATCTCAGATCCATGTCAGAGTCAGATTTGGGTTTGTCTGTACCCTTGATTCCCAGAGCTCTTCAATAAAAGCACCGCACATAATCATCCAGTGGTTATGTGTTTTCCACGCTAACAGATGCACCTCTAAGCAACCTGTTCTAGTGAAAGGTATTCCTGCTCATGCCAAGGGGATTGGAACTAGATCATCTTTAAAGGTCCCTTCCAACCAAAAACCATTCCATGATTATATGATAGCGAGTTTATTGAATGAAATTTGTTTTACATAAAGCAGCATTGACTGATGTTATGTGCCCCTGCATAAGAACTCATGCAGAAAGAAAGCTGAAGGGGCAAAAAGAGACTGCAGAATGAAGGGAGGAACAGAGATTCTTCAGATATCTTACCTCTTCTGTTGAATAAATAGCATAGATTTAAACTAGGTAAAACTGAGCAATGTGTTTGTAGCTCATATTTATGAGCTTAACTCCATTCATTTAATATGTTTCACTATTTTGCCTCAATTGATGATCAAATTGATCATTTAAACAGTTAAGCTCTGTTCTTGCTCTTATTGGATCAGTTTCTTGTTGTATTAAGCTGTCTATGTGAAAACCATCTTTGGCTGAAAATGACAACCGGAAGTTAACCAACAGAATTTGCAAATTGAAGATGTTGTCTGTGAATTGGCAAACCCCACAAAACTACCAGGGTCTAATTATATTTTTAGGTATGAAACTTTCCTAATTAAAAGCATGTTAAGCGTGAATACGTACATTATAATTTTTAGTAAAACATTAGAATTTTCCTGTCATAATGTAATGATGAACAGAAATGAAAACTAGTCCAATCATTTAGGCATTCAAATCCTTTCATCAGAATCTGTGAGTTTTAACTCTGTTTTGACTGTACAGAGCTTGAGGATAGTGATGATAAGGTTGAGTGTTTATGGATGAGAATCAAGGGGAAGTCTAGTAAGGTAGAGATTCTTGTGGAAGCCTGTTATAGACCACTCAGCCAGGATGAAGAGGTGGATGAACTACTCTACATGCAACTGGCTGTTGTGTCACAATTGCCAATCCTTGTTCTTATTGGAGATTTCAACCTGCCAGATGTCTGCTGGAAACTCAACACAGCAGAGAGGAGGCAGTCCAGGAGGTTTCTGGAGTGTGCAGAGGATAAATTCCTGC
>NW_008677586.1:11828-22796 GCF_000695815.1 Acanthisitta chloris | reverse complement strand
CACTAGACCCGCCGTTTACACAGAAGGACTGGCAGGCTATGTGGTGTTCAGACTGCATCTTGGGCACAGTGACCATGATATTCTAGAGTCTGCAATACTAGATGAAGTAAGGGAGTTAACAAAACCTCTACCCTGGACTTCTGGAAGTTGGACTTTGGCCTTTTCAGGGCACTGTTTCAGACAATCCCTTGGGAAGCAGACCTTAAAAACAAAGGGGCCCAGGAAGGCCAGACATACTTTAAGGAAGAAACCTTGAGGGCACAGGAGTAGGCCCTCAAGTATGTGTCAAAAGGTGAGCCAGCAGGGAAGAAGACCAGCCTGACTGAGCAGGGAGATTTTACAGGAATTAAGGGGGAAAAAAGAGGGTGTATCACCTTTGGAAAAAGGGGCAGGCATCTCAGGAAGCATGTAAGGATGTCATTGAGTCATGTAGAAAGAAAATTAGAGAGGCAAAAGCTCAGGTAGAACTTAATCTGGCCACTTCTGTTAAAGATAATAGAAAGTGCTTTAAAAATACATTAATAGCAAAAGGAAGGCCAAGGAAAACCTCCATTCTTAATTGGATATGGTGGGGGAATATAGTCACCAAAGACGAGGGAAAGGCTGAGGTACTTAACACCTTTGCCTCAGTCTTTAACAGTAAGACCAGTTATCCTTGGGATAATTGGCCCCCTGAGCTGATACAGAGGGACAGGGAGTAAAATAGGTGCCCTGTAGTTCAGGAGGAAGTAGTTAGCGACCTGCTGAGACACTTAGATGATCAAAAGTCTGTGGGATTCATCCTAGGGTGATGAGGGAGCTAGAAAAGCTGGCTAAGCCACTCTGCATCTTTTATTGACAGTCCTGGCTAACTAGGGAGGTCCCAGATGACTGGAGATTGGCCGATGTGATGCCTATCCACAAGGAGGGCCAGAAGGAGGATCCAGAAGACTACAGGCCTGTCAGCCTGACCTTGGTGCCCAGCAAGGTTATGGAGCAGATCATCTTGAGTGAAATCACACAGCACATACAAGACAACCAAGGGATCAGACCCAGCCAACATGGGTTTAGGAAGGGCAGATCCTTCCTGATCAATCTGATCTCCTTTCATGACCAGATGAAGCACTTAGTGGATGAGGGAAAGACTGTGGAGGTAGTCTACCGGGACTTCAGCAAAGCCTTTGACACTGTCTCCCACAGCATACTCCTGGAAAAGCTGGCAGCCCATGGCTTGGACAGGGGCACTCTTCACTGGATTAAATACTGGCTAGATGGTCAGACCCAGAGAGCAGTAGTGAATGGTACTGCATCCAGTTGGCCTCAGGTTACTAGTGGTATCCCCCAGGGATTGATACTGGGTCCAGTCCTGTTTAGTATCTTTATTCATGATCTGGCTGTGTTCACCCTTAGTAAATTTCCAGACATCACCAAGTTAGGTGGGAGTGTTGACCTGTTGGAGGGTAGGAAGGCTCTGCAGAGGGATCTGGACAGGATAGATTGATGGGCTGAGATCAATGGCATGAGGTTCAATTGGAGGTGTTCCTGGACCAGACACATCCTACCACGGGCAGGAGAGGTCTTGCCCGAGGCACCAGGAGCTACAGAGTAATGGAGGAACCACTTTTAACATTGTTATGACACAATTAGTCATGAACAAGCAGGTCTGGGAAGGTGAGAGTGGCCAGCCACCTTCAGGTTGCCTTTGCATGGAGTCTAGGGATGTTTGCAGCTGGACCAGGGAAGTGATTGTTCCTCTGTACTCAGCACTAGTGAAGTCACACCTTGAGTCATGTGTCCAGTTCTGGACCCCTCCCTGCAAGCAGGACATTGAGGTACTGGAACGTGTCCAGAGAAGGGCAGTGAAGCTGGTAAAGGGTCTGTAACATGAGTTGTATGAGGAAAGGCTGAGGGAACTGGGGATACTTAACCTGGAAAAGAGAAGGCTCGGGAGTCACCTTATCGTTCTCTACAACTACCTGAAAGGAGATTGTAGCCAGGTGGGGATCAGTCTCTTCTCACAGGAAGCTTGCGAATAGAGGACATAGTCTCTAGCTGCACCAGGGGAAGTTGAGGTTGGATATTAGGAATCATTAAGAAGAATTTAGGACAGAAGGAGTGATTAGACATTGGAATGGACTGCCCTGTGAGGTGGTAGAGTCATTGTCATTGGACGTGTTTTAAGGATACACTGGATGTGGCTCTTAGTGCCATGGTCTAGTCAATGTAGTGCTGTTAGGTCATAGCTTGGACCTGATGATCTCAGAGGACTTTTCCAACCTGATGGATACTGTGATTCTTTGATCAGAAAATCATAGAATCAACCGGGTTGGAAACGACCTGAAAGATCATTGAGTCCAACCCTGCTGTCGTTACTAGACCATGGCACTAAGTGCCATATACAATCTCATCTTGAAAACCTCCAGGGATGGTGAATCCACCACCTGCCCAGGCAGCCCATTCCAATGCCTGACAACCCTCCATAAAAAAGTCTCTTCCTAATATCCAACCTAAACCTGCCAGAGCTAGAGTCTGTGCCCTCTTGTCCTATTGCTAGTTGCCTGGGAGAAGAGACCAACCCCCATCTGACTACAACCTCCTGTCAGGGAGTTGTAGAGGGTGATAAGGCCTCCCCTGAGCCTCTTCTTCTCCAAGCTAAACAATCCCAGCTTCCTCAGCCTCTCTTCATAACACTTGTGCTCCAGTCCCCTCACCAGCCTCGTTGCTCTTCTCTGGACCCGCTCCAGCACCTCAATACCCCTCCTGAACTGAGGGACCCAGAACTGTGCATAGTATTCAAGGTGTGGCCTCACCAGTGCCAAGTACTGGGGAAGAATTGCTTCTGACTGAGCTGTTGTGAACTTCTGCAGCAACAATTTTACACCTAAGGTATCTTTTCCTTCATGCAGAGGCAGCATTGAGGTGGAAAACAGAGACAAGAGAAACTCATAAATTTGAAGAAAAATAATCCTTAAGCTAATTTACCATAAAATAATTAACATCTTAAGCAGGATTCAGAGGTTTCAGAATTAATCACTTCATCACCAGGTTGCAGAATGTTTAATGGAAAATTTAATTGTAAAGAATAAAAATGAGTAAAATAAAAATGTTTGAGTTAATATAATCTACATCTGAGATAATATTCTGTAAAGGAAAATCCTGTCATTTAGGAGATTCTGATATGTAATTCTTCAAACCTTGTGTTTGATCAAGATAATTCAATTTTGATTGATTTTATTACTATTATTATTATTATTGCATACAGTTTTCTGATGATTGGGCTTGTAGATAGGATTTGTAGACAAACACATGCAAATACAAGTCTCTTGTACCACGCAGAACATAAACCTGGGGCTAAACTTGGATATTTGATTCTTTCAGACAGTAGAGCTAGTATTGCAACATGTATGGTCTGTTGCTGCAGCAACTCTTCTTAGGCTACTCCCACTGCTGTATTTATCAGTTTATTTCTCCACATTAAGAAAGTACACTCTTCTTTCAGCCTTCCTCCCATCTGCTTTTAATGCTCTTAAAATATATTTGACACTTGTTTTAATATATCCTGACCATCATCTCCTTCCCATAGCTTCTGGCAGCTATATTTGTCTTATTGTCACCAGAAATAGTAAATAATTCCTGTTATTCATTGGCAATGTTGCCTTCAAATTGTTTACAGTGTGAGACCATGTATCCCTCAAATTCTTTGTGATTGTATGTAACTCCCTTCATATCCATTGATTCATATTTCCAGCAATCATTTCCTTTTTTATTTTTCTCTCTAAATTAAAGAAACACAAAGCAAACTTCTGTTTGCAATCTCACTGCTTCCTCTCCTTTGCAGCAATGTATATTAACATGATTCCTCCCTAGGTAATACTCATAATTAAATGATTATGAACATTAACTTGTTAAACCAGTGTACCAAACAGTTTCTGTGTTAAATTGCATTTATCCTACTCATGTGAATTTATTCCCCAACTAAGGCAGATATGCTAGGCATCAACTCCTGGAAGACTATCTTTTTTAAATCAATATAAAATGGGCTTCATATATTTTGGCTTTTGAAGGAACTACAAATATGTTAAAAAAATTAAATAAGTACAGTTTTATCTGTAACAAGAAAAAAAATGGCTTTGGACACATGCACAACCAAATTAGACCAGCTCATAGTGTTTGAACCTCATAAATTATAATGCTGTTTGATTCTTCTTCTTTTGGTAAGGCTGAGAAATGACAGGCTTATGGGATTTAGAATAGAGGTGTTGCAATTTTTTTTCTTCACGATGAAGAAAATCAACAAACAAATAAAAAGAATTTATTTTTCTCTGAACAAAATGGTCTAGTAATTAGGTAAATACATTATTTGTACAAACATGCATAGAGGAGTTCTTTATGGTTCTCAAAGATACACCTGTGGAGTTGAACAAATAAGTTTTGGGGATTCTATTCTCAACAATGCCAGTTTTAAAGTAACATTAAAAACATAATAGTATAGAAAGCAATACCATCCTTTCCAACAGTACAATAAATGCCTATGTGGAATACTGTTGCCTTCAATGTCAAGCAGGAAGAATGGGATGATGCAAGAGAAAACTTTTGACAGAAGCTTTCTGGACTGTGTTCTCTTCCCCACTGGAATCGCAGGCATACAACATTTGCCTGTTTACAAAACCTTTCAAGACTATGCATTTCCTCTCTAACCCAAGCCATTTTTCTGCTCTGTTCCACAGGAAAGTGTAAGCTTTTCACCAAGAAGAAAACTCATATTTTAAAATTCATAGAGTCTGAGAAGATATTAAAATTTGTGTGGTTATTTTTTTTTCCATGGGGAATTGATCAAGTTCATTTGCCTTTTCCCTCTTTACAATTCAAAATTTCTTCTTGAAGCTTAAAAACACCTAGCAATAAAGACCAGAATTCCAGAAAAGACTACAGAAAGAAAGCAGAAATAGTGAGACAGACTTTATAAAATCTGTATTTGAGATGCTGTTGTCAGTGAGTTGTCAGAAACATCTTAGATTGTCGGGAAAATCGTTTTCTTGACAGGAGAGTATAGCCACAGTGAGTGTCATGCAGAAAAATTAGAGTTAATGGTCAACCATGAAAATTTTGTTTCAAAGGGGAATTAATACTGGCAGCTCAAGTGAAGACAGGGACTTGCATACCAGATAGCTAAAAAAACACAGTCTCCCAGTTGTGTATAAGAATATAAATTGCCAGAATTCATATGTTTACTTGAACAAATGGCCAAGCAGATAAAATCCAAACAATAGGATAAATTTCAGAAGCCTTGAGGTACTAAACAGATAATAGAAATATTTTGGGGCTGCATTCACCCAAGAGACAAGTATAAGGACAGCCACCTTTGCATACAGGGAGTTTAAGTCTAGGCCAAATTCTAATATAAAATGCAAATATATGAGAGTTGCTTTAGCAGCCATAGGTCCATAGTCTTGAATGTGACATGCATCCTTGCCATTGCTAAATGAGAATAGGCATGATATGAGTACCCACAGAGACTAAAAGAAGAACTGAATAAGGATTAACTGGAAATTTAATGGGACTTAAGTAAATTTCTGCTGGTAAGGTGATGCAAATCTGTATGGAACCTCTGATGTAATATGCAAAATGTATTGGGTTGTCTTTTATTATAGCCAAGTAAAAAAAGGCCCTAAAAATCATCACAAATCTGTGATATCTTGTGATGTCAAACAGAAACTGCAATTGGTATCTTTGCTACCATTTGTTTCCAGTAGAATATAAAAATCTTCATCTTTGAACACCCAAAATTCAGGTGGGAATTATTCCTGAAGTAAACCCGTACTAGAATCTAAGAACTAAATGTGGTTTGTTGGGGTTTTTTCCATCAGTAGTTTTGGAAAATGCATTGATTTGAGGGTTGTGGATGTAGGTGAATAATAAATAGCAATATTTTCCAAAGCTTATGAACCATCAAACAGTCATGAATTTAACACAGTATTTTCTGCCTGCTTTCTGGATAGACAACAATATTAGCCATTCACGGGTTTGTATTTACATTTTTGTAAAGTGAATCTCCTGGGTGTATTTTTCTGCCAAGACTTTCATATGCAGTAGTATGGGGGTCTTCTGTGCACCACCTGCAAAAAAAGCCTGCATCAGAATGCAGGCATTTGTTCCCATATCTTTCAAGTTGTTCATGACTAAGGAGAAAAAGGAAGAACTATATTGCCTTACCTCTGAAAAGCATTGACTAAACCATCAAGAATTACACCATGCTATCCAAAGGCAGATGTACAAAGCTATTTTCATCCCTTGAAAGACCTGATCCAAATGATGATCCTTCGAGTATTCTGTTTAGTGAGAATAATCTGGGTACACACAGAGTGTATAGAATACACAGTTCTCTTCCTGATAAGTTGAACCTTTGCCCTGGCAAAACTCTTTTCTTATTGGAAGAACGTTGACCAGTGCAGTTGGATATCTAAGTTCAGTGAGATATGAAATACAGAGATATTTTCAATATTCTTGTTTCAAAGTGAAATATGCTGCCCACCACCTACCATCAAAACTCAGCCTAAATGTCCAAAAATCCTTCCCAGTAGCATTTTCTAAAAAGGAAGGCTTTTCTTTCATTGCATTTTAGACTGAATACACACCGAGTCTCACTTAAATTTTATTCCTAAAGAGAAACTAAGAGTCCAGACTTCAAATATTAGCTGATGTAAAAGTCCTGTTGGTCGTTCTAGTGGAAAAGACATGAAAGAAATAAAGAACATAAGCTGATCATGTGTTATACTGATGGCAAGAAGAGCAATTAGAAACTCTGTTGCATGCAAGGTAAATTTTACACTGAGTCTTTCTGTGCCACTAAATCCAAACCCAGGTTTTGTCTTGGCACTTTATGCTAAGCTGATTTCCATCTAAACAAGCAGTGCAGAGAGGCAGAATAAAGGCAGGAAAATATCTGCTCAGTGGCACAGATATCTTCTTTCCGAGTAAGTTTAGGCTCCTGCAACCTTAGAGGCCCTCAAAAACTACTTTTATTTTTTACAAAGGAATCTCAAGCGGGTTCAAAGTAATTAATTTTTTAAGAACTATGAATTCATTTTAATTGTATGTGCATCTTTTATCAGGGCCAGCATCTTTCATTTCCAGTTTTCAATGTGGCTTATATTTTCTGTACTTAAAAATGAGTTCTGTTCTGAAGTACATAGTACATTATGTATTTGATGGATCAAGTTCACACTGAAGTCAACAAATTTGACTGACAGGAAAGTGATAAGCATATTTTCAACAGGAATTATGATGAAGATTTTTTTTGATGACATAGTTCCAAATCTCTAAGAGGTATTATAAAGCTAACCTGTATTTCAGATAACTTGAACTTTGTAAATAACAATTCTTTAAAAAATCCCCCATAGATCAGTATCATAAGTTGATCAGCACAAAAGCAGACTGGAGCAGAAAAAGCAAGGTTTGAAGCAGAAGAGCAAGAAGTAAATGTTATGGAAGGAGAGGAAGGAAGCTGTTTTCCAACCACAAAGGTGAGAATGTGAGCTTCTTGTTAAAATTCTTCTTTGATTACCCTTGTACTTATTTAATTTTCACAGGTTCTGAATGACAGGTTACTTCTTGCTTCTAAGCACAAGTTATAAATGCAAAACTAATGTACATGAATGGAGGTTATTTTGGGTTTTTTTTCACTTTAGGAGAAAAGCCAGTTATATAGTTATTTGCGTCACTGAATTCACTACGTAATGTGAGGAATGAGCACTGCATTGACGAGATATTTAATGAGGGAGATAGATATTAGGAAGCTATTAAATGTACTAAGTCCCAGAATAATAAACTTTTTCCTCTCTGTCACAGCATTCTGTCCCTATTGCGTTGGGTGTGTATGACTGGATAATTTCTCTTTATGCTTCTCTTTCCAGTTCTCTGATATCCTTGCTAAAGCTCTTCAGAATGTGGTGATATAAAGAGCCAGCTAGTATTGCTACCAAGTGCTGCTTCAGGTAGTGTATGAACCAGAAGAAACAGTATTAATACGAAAGAGGGTTGGCAATGATGTATTTGTGTGGTATTGTAAAATGTAGACTTGCTGCATCACTTTTTTGTGTATGGCTTACTTCATTGTCCTTCCTTTCAAACACTGAGTTTTCTGTAAACCACTTTGGACTGAGGGAATAGGGGCTCTGTGTGTTTTGTTTAGTTTTGGGGCCTTTGATTTGATTACAGCCATTTCTTCTATTTTTCTTTTAATATCTTAATTCATTGAAGAGCACAGGAAATTTTAAAGGCATGAAGATTGGAGCCTTTTTTGTCTTTTTAATCCTAAACCTGAGACATTTGCACCTGAATAGCTAACATTGAAATGGGGAGGTGTTGAATGATGTAATAATGGAGATCCAATACAGTTTAGTTAGACTGAAGACTTGTAACACACAGCAAAGCAAAGCAAACATACAAATGTGCAACAAGGATGTAATTTTCTATTACAGTACTGTAAAGTCAAGAATGCAGTATAGAAGAATAAACCTGTCTCTTGCTTTCCTCAAATCTCAAAAGGAATAAAGAAACTTGACAGTACTTCCTTGCCCATTTTTAGAATAATCTATACAGAAAACAACATGCAATTTAATGTTATTAGTGTGGACTACTCTCCACACAGAATCCTAGGAGAAAAGAGAATAATCTTGCACAGATTCTGTGGTATAGAAAAACTTAAATTTACCAGCATCCATATGGTCTTTCTGTTTGAAATTAACAGAATCTTCATTTTGAAAAACATAGGAAAAACCACTGATTTTCCTGGGAGCTGTATATATCTTCTAGTCCCTCTTCACAGTCTAAGAAAGCCTTTTTCCCATGTTTAATTTCACCTTAAGGGTTGGAGTCCCTTTTTCCATTTGATTTGCTGTCTCAAAATCTGCTAGAGCAAGGTGTAGATCCCCAAATAAACTTCCATTAAATTTCACTTAATTTCTCACTCTCCTACCTTATAGGGAATTGCAAATAATTTTTTCATTCTTTCTAAGATCTCTGCTTATTCACAACACCTTTCTTGAGCTGCTTATTCACTCAGTTAGTTTTACACCCTTCCTGTAATCATTTCCCTTTCTTGGAATATACAGTTCCTAATATTTTTAATCTTTTGACCAGAAGAAATTCCAGGTCTTTCTCACCCTCAGGAGCTCTTCAATATTATTGGCTTTACTGATGATTACTTCAGTTTATCCAAGTTTGTCCTCTTTCAAAATCCAGAACCTTCGTTCTTTCTCTTCTTCCCCTGTAGTAAAATTTGAGCTCACAGTCGAATATGCCCTGTTGTTCTCTTTTCTCTGTTTCTTGTGCTTTTTACCAACTTTTTGCTTTATGTCCTTGACTTTCTTGAAGCTTTATTTTTGTCATGAATGATAGTAGTGTAAAGTGAGAATAAAAAGGGGTCAGTTGTCCTTTGAAAAGTTTTCAAGGAGAGCACAGGGGAGTTCTATTTTAAGGGTTCTTTTTCAGGTATCTGTAAAGACAGAAATCCTTTGACTAAGGATATATGAAATGTCAGATTTTTTCTCATTGTAATGCGCTGGTTTGGGGTTTGTGTTTATTTTCCCGATCATATATCTTTCCAAAGCTTAGTTTGTATGCCATCTCCTTTAATATGGCACATCATGCATTGTACTATGTTCACCTGTGGGAGAAGCAGTAGGGTGAATGTGCCCTATTGCATACCCTAATCCTGCAGATATATGCTTTTCCTTAGTTGATTTAGAGTTTCAATTGCAGTTTTCACTGACAAATATTCAGGACTTAAACACATAGCAGTGATATCTAGGTTTGAATCTCTAAAGGAACAATTTGTCTTGATAAAAGAATAATTAAGTATTGTCTGCAAACTTAACCAAATACTTTAATCCATTACCTCGATGATTTCTAAGGGTTTAATTCTAAGCTCCTTTGACAAACCAGGCTTGGGAAGCAAGTTTATTTCTTCTCTGGCTAATTGCTTGTATAATTAAATGAGCAATTTGATTTACATTCTTGAATATTTTTCTTTACCAGTTATTACTGTAGCCTGGAAAACTCAGTCTTAATAAAAACATCTGCAAAAAATCCCAACACAAAAAACAAACACAAAACCAAACCAAACCCATCTTTGTTTATTCATCTGAACAGATTAGGAACCATACCAAGAACTAGACTAAAATTTCTGGATGTTATTGCCTTGATGGATTCCAAAGGCATTGGCATGTCTTAGCTGAATATGTAATTCTTTTGTTTCTAAATGCCTATACAGTACATCTAGTAGCTCCTGAAGCAACTGTTGTTTTCTCGGTTGTAGCCTTAGTAGTTAGACTAAAGCTAAATGGGGCTGAATTTAACGCTCTTGGGATGAAAGACCCTTTTTATTTCTTGACTATATTATCACATAAATAATGTAAAACTATCTTTCAGGTTGTATCTTGTTTGAATTTGAACATACAGTAGGAATCTAGCTATGCTCGAAGCCATTGACAGCCCTTTTTCAAAATGGTCTAAAACTGCCACCTTCTGGTTGTTTTTATTGCTTCCTACACGAGTCAAGAGACAAAGCAGAGCTATATGTATTGTCTTGGCTGTAGCTCGAAACTGATTGCTGTCAGTGCAAATAGTATAGAGAATAAAATGGATGAGAATAAAGCATGTTCGCTGTTTTAACTGTTAGAGAAAGAAAATAGAAATAGTATAGTCTATCAGATGACCATCCAAGACTTAGAATCTCCTTGGCCTTCAGCAGCACACAGTCTACTATCACAGGCTATATGTATTGTCTTGGCTGTAGCTCGAAACTGATTGCTGTCAGTGCAAATAGTATAGAGAATAAAATGGATGAGAATAAAGCATGTTCGCTGTTTTAACTGTTAGAGAAAGAAAATAGAAATAGTATAGTCTATCAGATGACCATCCAAGACTTAGAATCTCCTTGGCCTTCAGCAGCACACAGTCTACTATCACAGGCTCTGATTTTTATGT
>NW_008677586.1:0-11806 GCF_000695815.1 Acanthisitta chloris | reverse complement strand
CTCCCATTACACATATTCCTAGCACCCATTTCTTTCTGTCTACTTTCAGTATGATGCTCCTTCTATCATTTTAAACCATCTGCTTTTCCATTCTGTTCCTTAGTTGTGTTGGCCTCTGTGCTTTTAGGGCCTTTTCTTCCAGTCATAAATGACAGAATACATTGTACTTTGCTAAGTAATACCAGAGCAGGTGAGTGAAGGAAAGGAAGCAGTGTACATTCTTTCAAAGATGTTCGGAAATGTCAGAACTGTTTCTAATGGGCAGCTGTAAAAGGTTTTAGATTTTATTTTTTTTCCCTCTTTTCAGAAGAGGAGGAATTAGACCCATAGCCACAGTAGAATTTTATGGCTTAATGTTGGGATGACACTAAAAAAAATACGTCATTAATCATTGGCTTTTTTCCCTTAGGGCAAGAAACAATGCCATATCAATCCAATTAATGAAGGTACCCCACACTGTAAAACAGAGGTACAGCCACCACCCACCACATACTGATAGTATTTGGGAAAGTCAGAGCTGCTGCTTTGGAAACCTTTCCCGAGTAATATATCTAACTAATTTAAGTGGGGTTTTCTTAGTTCTTGGAAATACTATTGTTGTATTTTGATTTTCCCACTTAATTTTGCAGTATAGTAGAATACATATCTTGAGTTGCCTAGGAAACAAAGCACTTAATCAATGAGTCCAGGTTTTTTTGGTGGTTTCTTTTGTTTTGTTTTAGTTTGCCTTTTTTTCACTCAAGATCAGTCTGAAATTCAACAAAAGTAGTATAATATTTAACTCAGAAAAAGATGCAGGAACTACTCTGTGATGAGGAACCACAAAAGTACAATCAGTTCCTGCTGCTTGAAATTTCTGTCAAGAAAAGGGAATGAATAACCTATTGCTACAACTGGCCATGTGTAAATGTGCATACAAACAACCAATCACAGAATCATATAATCATCAAAGTTGGAAGACACCTCTAAGGTCATCAAGTCCAACTGTTAACCTGACACTCCACTGTAACCATTAAACCCTAAATCATATGTTCCAGCACCAGATCCTGACACCTCTTAAACAATTCTGGAGATGGTGACCCACCACATCCCTGGGCAACCTATTCCAATGCCTGATCACCCTAACAGTGAAAATTTTTTTCTTCATATCTGGTCTGAATCTCTTCTGTCTCAGCTTATGGCTGTTCCCTTCAGTCCTCTCCCTGTAGGCATGGCAGAAGAGACCATCTCCCACGTCTCAACAACCCCCTTTCAGGTATTTGTAGAGAGCAATGAGGTCACCCCGAGCCACCTCTCCTCAAAACTAAATAAATCCAGCTCCCTCAGCTGTTCTTTATATGACGTGTATTCTAGACATGTAACAAGCCTGGTTGCCCTTCACTGGACTCACTCTAGCTCCTCAATGCTGGATATTTCAATGTAATACTGAAATTCACCGAAAACCTCACCATATTCTTTATAAGTTCACCTACATTTTGTCAAAACCGACGTCTTCATCGAGACTGAAAAGTAGCATTTAAACTTCTCTGGGCACGATGTCTTGAGCATCAAATTGGAGAAGATTTTGTATCCCATAAAATCATAAGAAGAAAAATGTGTATGAAATGAGACTAAAATGTTTTAACTAAGAGGAAACAAACAAGCAAACAAAAAAACATAAAACTCCCATCAAACATCAAAAAAAAGAAACCCTCAGTTTTCCATAGGAAGGATGAATATTTATTAGGTTTTATTCTTTTTCAGAAACTCTATAATTTCTTAAAAGCCAGTTAGTTTGGTACTGCACATCCCAGAGTTTAGCAACATGCATACAGAGATATTTCTCAAAAAAACTATTTTTAGAATTTCAGGTAATTCTTTGAGTTCTTCAGTGCATCTGCAAAACTGTTGTTGTAAAGAGGATTCTTTCAGAAAGGAAAACCACTTCTCTAAATGAAAGGTTAACCACCCTAAAGAAGCTACTTTCCACATCTCTTACCAAAAACTGTTCTTCTCCTGGCTGAACCAGCACCAGTCCCAGTCACTTTGTGTCTCCTTCAGGGTGAGGCATTCAGCTGCACTGCCTTGGGGGTCTCCTCTGAAGTACTGCTGGCCAGAGAAATATTTTTCTTGCACTGAGGGCCCAAAACTTGATACTGGAAGAGTATTCAGTTTTGGTCTGGTTGTCACTGAGCTGAGGGGACAGTCCCTGCCCTCTCCTGGCTCTCAGGTCTATGTAGTGTTCACACTACCTCAGGCACCACTGGTCCTCATGGCTGCCTCAGTGTGTGGCCAGGTCTGTGTCCTCTGCTTGAGACTTCCAGGGAGCCCCTGAGCCAGTGGGACTGAAAAGCAGGCAGACAATAATCTATTTGGATGAGCCATTCCTTTAATTAGCATGTCTGGAACATGACAAGATATATATAACCACCTACGCATGTCAAACCCTTGCAGGAATCCAAAACTAAAGCACAGAGCTGAAACACATGAAACGTGATGGATTCCAAAAGCACAACAGTAGGGACTGAAGTGCTTCTAAAATCCTCCTGGCACAGATATCACCCTGAAGTGTGGGATCTGTGTGATGTACTCAAACTGGAGTATGATACTAAAAGAGGCAGTACGGCAGTGGCGAAGGCTTTGGCAAGGGAGGACAGGTGAGTTGTGGACCTTGCAGGGGAAATGATGTCTCAGATCCACAGAAGACATCCAGAGTGTCTGTCACTCAGTAACTTCTGCTAACTTTATACCCCTTGAGGCAGTCAAACACACTATTAGATATTTGTCTTATGACCAGACACTTAATTCCTTTATTTCTACAATGGGGAGCGATAAGATAATTATTTTTAGAATGCCTTGTTTCAAAAGGAACTGTTGCAAATCATTGCAGGCTACTTCACCCTGAGTACAATAAATTATATGGAGTCCTACTTACTACTAGCTGACAAAACAGTATGATATTAACACGAAAACCTTCTGGATTTTTGTTGAAGTATTGCTATCTGACTTCTTTTCCATTTCTTTTCACAAGTGCTATGAAATAAATAAGCCCCTCCCAGAAAAAGAAATGAAAGCAAATCTATTGTTTTCCTGCTGGACTCTGTTTCCCTCCTCAACAGCTGAAGAGCAAGTCTGAACAATAAACAAGGAGATGATGAGACCCAACATACATATGCCAAGATGTTGCTATTCCTATAGCAGACCCACAAAGTGCTATTCCAGTGCTATTGAAACAAAGATTTAAAGTCAGATTCTCATCTCATGTTAACCAGCCTAACTTCAGTTACTTGAGCAAGTTATTTATAATTGTCTAAGCATGGGGTAGACTCTGATTAGTCAAGTACTGCCCATAGATCATTCTGCTTCATTTATACTATTGTTTTCTGTGAGAGGTCCCTGGTTCTTCATGAGCTTCTGATCCAGAAACTAGTATGCAGCAATGCATTCTTCCTGTGAAAACTTCACACACAACATTTATCTTTGGTGAGCATAATAAAGAGACTGAGAAATGTGTTAGCTTTGTAAAGGGCATCCTAGGCAGCTGGCTACAGTACACTATTTATATTAAGGTGTTTTGCCTCCCAACGAGGATTCGACATGGCATATAAACCCTGAACAGTTATAAATTGTCTCTTTTTTTCCCCACCACTGTATGACAAGCAGTGTAGATGTATAAACTCAGAATATGTGTGTGGAAATAAAATATAGTCATCCATAGTCTCCCAAGATGATCAAAGAGTTGAATGTGGTTTTATGCAAATATCTGCTAATAGCTTTCCATTAAATGCAGCATTCTGTTGGATATGTAGCATTTTAGAAAATTGTAATCCACCAAAAACATGATTAAACCTGAAATGAACCTCCTGTTCATCAGCAGGACAAATGAATTCACTTCAGCAAAAGTGAACCATAGATGAATATCAGGGGAATTAACAGTGATTGTTGAGTTTTCAGGTCATTAGAAGGCATTTCATGGCAGTTTATTAATTCCTTCCTGCACAATCCAAACAGAATTGTGGAATATGCAGAAGTAAGTGAAGGACAAAGGGAATAAAAATATTTTCTATGAAGATCACATTACATTGTATGCTAGCTGTGAGAATAGATGAAGTATAGAGCTCTTTGCTAAGTAAGTAATAACAGAGAAATAATTATAACAATTTTAACTTTTACACATAACACTGTGCCTTTAAACATTACAAAAACTGCTGGATTACATTTGCTTTTAAATGGTCAGAACTGAGATCCAGTCATGCTTGGGTCTCAAGTCACAAATTCTTTTTCAAACCTACATAACAGAGGAAGGAGTTTTATACTGTGACAGTGGTCAAATGCTGACCCAGGCAGCTTAGAGAAGGTGTGGAGTCTTCATCCTTGGAAATATTCAAAGTTCAAATGGGCATGGCCCTGAGCAACCTTTTGCAGCTGACCTTGCTTGTTGCGCTGCAGGTGGTACTTGAGGACACAGTTTAGTCGTGAACAGAGCAGTGCTGGGTTAACAGCCAGACTCAATGATCTTAGAGGTCATTTCCAATCTTACTGATTCTATGATTATATGACTATGCAATCTCCAGAGGTTTCAGCCCAGTTCAGCTGTGATGTAGTTCTGCGGCACATCAGCTGTATTTCCTGATCCAGTAGATTGTCTTCTTCACCTATATGCCTTCAACATGCTGTCAAATATTCATGTTATTATTCTGCATCTGTATTTTAGTATTCATAGATGTGCAGCAGAGAAAACAAATAAACAGAGAAGCCATAATCACTCCCTGTGTACCTCTTATTGGTCACATTTATGAAAATAAAAGCATTCTTGAACTTTCATCCAAATTCTGCATTCCTGTATGCACTACAAGTAAAATTTCAATGGGAATTTGAAGTAGCATGTGGCCTAGTCTGTTTTCTGCATGTATTTTTTTACCATGTTTTTGATTTATTTCTATGGATTTTCAGATCTATAATAAATGCTTCATTGAGACTAGATAAGATCTCAACAAATACCAGGAAAATCACCACAGTGTGAAAATGCAGCATAGTCTTTTATCTTGTGACATCTCTCTTGGGAGCCAATAATCCTCTTACTTGCCAATCTATATTCTGATATAAATAAATAGAATATAGTTTACCTGTATTGTGCAAACCTCAGTGTTCATTTACCCTGAAATCACTATTTTGTCTTTATGTTTGTGTTGTGGATATGAGACAGAAACCGTTCCATGCATCAAGGCTAAAACTTTTCCTACAGCATGAAAAGCACTGTCCATTGCAAAGTAGATATGCTGAACTATACTTCTTCCATTTCATTATTCACACATATCAACAAAACCTGATGTTGAAATAAATCTAAATAAAGACTTCGCAAAAATCTATGTAGAAGCACCAATTCTGGTGTTTCCCATTTATTCTATTCTCCTTTCTCTCTCATAATAGGAGATCACAAATACTAATTGAACAGTTACATTCAGAATAATTATAACTTTATGACTTAAGAACATTTGCATAGCTGGATATTCAAGTGAAAGGAAATAAATTAGCAAAATGCAGAAGTGAATATATGTTCATAATGTATATTGGAAAACTCCGCAAGAGATACATAGTAAAGAGATAGTGTAAGGGTAAGAAGTGCAGTAAAAGAAGACAGATTTGGAACATTTCTCAGTTGGAGACAATAAAAATTGTGAGGAAATGCTTATCTACCTTGGGGAGTGTGACTGAAACCCAGAAGACCTAGGTTGTTATACGCAGTCTGAAATAAAAATATGGACTGCCTCAATTCTAGGCTTTAACTAGGCTTCAAACACCCTCTTCCTTCTTTACTTTTTTGGATGTGTTCAACTTCTCTTTTCTATTATTATTTTTCAGTACAAGCAGAAATGAATTCAGACAAAATTATCTTGTGTGAGGTGTAAATCTTATTAGGAAGGCAGAAAGTGTATGTAGCACAGTAGCAAACAGCCAAAAGTAAAATAAGATTGTGACCTTGAGAAAAGAAGCAAAGACTCCAATAAAAAATATAGAGGTATAAAAGATCCACATCTAAAAGGAAAAATGGGTCTATAGGGACAAAGGAAAGTGAATGCAAAAAAAGCTGAGCCTCCCAGAAGCACTCCCCAACACCAGCTGGAATGAATTGGTCACAGGCAAAAATGGGTCATGAAAGAAAGTTCTTTAATAACTCACAGCTGTGCAAAATCTGCGCAGAAGTACAGAAAGTACTGACTATGGGGAGAAGATACCTAACTACAGTTTCTGTCTTACCTTGTTTTATCTGAAGACATGGAAAACATTGAAATCTTCATTGAAATTCAATAAAATAGTTGTATTTTTCCAAGCCTTAGACAAAACATTCTGAGGTATTTATGACAGTGCAAACTAGGAAAGAAATGTTAGAGAAAGAATAGATATAAAATTTCTGCCTGACAAACGACCAGGAGGAAAAAAACAACTACTAAAGCTAACAATGGCAAAAAAATTAAAATAAAGACAATAACAAGTCAACCACCAAGTTAAAGACTGTGATAAAGTTTCTGATAGGATTATTTTAAAGAATAGACTTAAAAAAAAAAAAAAAAGAGGAAAAAACCCCAAACAGTAACAATCACAGCAACAACCAAAAAAAAACTTCCCACAAAAACACCCTCCTACAAAAATCCCACCCTCAACTAACAAATAGTGTGGCAAAAAGACTATAGCCTGAAGAAGCCAGATGACGTATGTTCCTGTGCCTTACGTTTCCAGTTGATTGCCTCTAAGATTTGACAGGCAGTTAGCCAATGCCAGACACTAATCAAAACATTTTAGGTGGAATTCAGGCTTTGTGCATCAATAGACCTGTAATTTTGTCTTCTTATCTGTAAATAAACTGTGACAGTGGTGATACAGCTGTAATTGCTACTGTGCAAGAATTTTTTTACTACAAAAAGTAAATATATAGGGTTAGGGTTAGGGTTAGGGTTAGGGTTAGGGTTAGGGTTAGGGTTAGGGCTAGGGTTAGGGTTAGGGTTAGGAAGTAAGAAATAAATTATATGAGATTATAAAGCATATAGGCTATGCAACAAAATTTATTTATTTATTCCTCAAATCTCCAACTAATAAGAAACTAATGAAAAAGCAGGGTTTGAATAACTGCTCTTTTTTAGCTTAATCTCCGTTTCTACCCTGTTTATCAAATCTTTCTGTGACTGAAGCAGCCCTACTTTTTACAAGCTGACAGAGTTCCTTTATAAAAGACCACATGCACACACAAATGCACACGACCTTCTGTGTATATATATATATACACATGAGGTTGATTCAATCTAAATTTATACTTACATTAGAGAAGGCATTTTTGGAAGATTAAATTATGTCTTCAAAATGCAATATTTTCCAAATTCAGACAGGTGGCCATTCGAAGTATTCCCATGTCCTCCTCACAGTGCAGCAGCTTTCTCTGCTAGACCTGTCAACATGATTCTTCCCACTAATACACTGTGAATTGTATCAGGGAAGTTAGATGGATAAAAAGGAGAAAAAAATATTCACTTGTGTGGCAGGAGTGTTTTTTGTTTGTTTGGGGGTTTTTTATATTTTTTTTAATGCAAGATCAATTTCATCATATGCTTTGCACAGAAGCCTCACAAACAACTGGGTCAGCACAAATGAAAAGAGAGCAGGAATAAGTGTCCACCACTGAGTGTTCTACAATGCTGTTTCAACAGGTCCTACTGCTGTGAAAATAAGCATGTAAACACTAACATTTTCTCACTTTCTTTCTGTAGGTATCTAAGCAAGATAATGTAATGCTAGCTTTCAAATGCATAAGATAAAAAAATACTTAGATTGCTAATACTAAAAGTCTTCAAATTACTTCATGCCCAGCTTAGCTGAAGTAGGCTACTTTTGAAGTACTGTGTTTGAGATATAGAACTGTATAAAGATAACAAATGCAATAATAATTTTTCTTGTCATGCAATCTCTACTGGAAAGTACCCTAAGGCCTGAAGAACAATCATAACCCATTCCGTATGAAATAAAATAACCTAAATTTTATCAAAACTGCACTGAGAATTTAAAAAAGAAATCCTCAGGCAAAATGATACATTTAATCAATAGCCTTTATTATCTACCTTCACATCCTGAGATGGTATTCTTTCTCATTCTTTTTCTGAATGAGAATTAACTCTAAAACTGTTATACATACATAGGGCATCAGGCATTTGGCCATAGACAGGTTCAGTGGAACTATTTGTTGGGTATATTGCAATTGATATGTAGCAAAAAAAGCCAAAGAAAGTGAATTCACAAATAATATCTTAGGAGATATTAAAAAGCCAGTGCAGTTACAAGCATTCACTATCACAGTTGTCAGTGACACGCTAGTGTCTCTTCAGCTGTCTCATCAGGCTTATATGTTTTGCTTCAAACATGCTTTGAGAATGTCTGAGGCTTGTTAGTCTCTGTCTTAGTTTAATCCTGACACAAAACTAAGCTCCACAGCGTCACTTGCTCTCCATCCCCCATCCCTCTGATGAGATGGGGGAAGAATTGAAAGGGTATAAGTCGGAAACAAAATCATGCGTTGAGATAGCAACACTTCAATAATTAAAAAGAAATAAAAAATAACCTTCAAAACTGTAAGAAAAGAGAAAACAAAGGAATAATAGAAAGAAACTCCACTGGTTTGGGCTGAAGTAGAGTTAACTTTCTTCACAGTGGCTAGTATGGAGCTATGTTTGGATTTTGTGCAGAACACAGACTTGATAATGCAGAGATGTTTCTGTTATTGCCGAGCAGAGCTCACACAGAGCCAAGGTCTTTACTGTGTTCCATACTGCCACACTGGCAAAGGAAGTTGGGGCTGCATAGGAGATTGAGAGGAGACAAAGCTGGGACAGGTGACCCAAACTGACCAAAGGGATATTCCATACCATATGACGTCATGCTCAGTATATAAGGTGGGAGGAAGAAGGAGGAAGGGGGGACATCTGGAGTGATGGCGTTTGTCTTCCCAAAGAACCGTTATGCGTGATGGGCCCTGCTCTCCTGGAGATGGCTGAACACCTCCTGTCCGTGGGAAGCAGTGTATTAATTCCTTGTTTTCCTTTGCCTGTGTGTGCAGATTTTGCTTTCTCAATTAAACTGTCTTTGTCGCAACCCATGAGCTTTTCTAGCTTTTCCCTTCCGATTCTCTCCCCCATCCCGTTGGTGGGGGAGTGTGTAAGTGGCTGCGTGGTTCTTGGTGGCTGGCTGGGGTTAAACCATGACAGAAACACAAAACCTCAGAGCATTTGCCACAATCCATGAAATTGTAGAGAGATATACTACCAGCCATTTTTTCATTCAACAGTGTTGAACCAGCTGGATAGCTTTCACCTCTGCAAACTGACTAGATTTACCTTGTCCTTCAGCAATGCCTGCACAATCTTGTGGGACCCCATAAATCAGCTTTCTACTTTTCATGTTTTCCCACAATACAACAGGATCCGTCTATGAACAGGGCATATTGCTTTTTGGTTTTTGGTACTTATACACTGTGTCCTCTTCAGCTCAAGTCACCTCCTCTGGTAATACTCCAAAGTTTCAGCCCTCTGCAGAGTCCATGATCACTTCCAAGGGTTTTGGGCAGTCAAGTTTTCTCATTTGAGCCAACTGCATTGTCAGTGTGATCTGCTTACTCCATGTAGCACCATTTGCGTAATGTGTAGAGGGGGCCCTTCCATTTGCATGTCCAGCCCAGCACAGGCAATCAAGATGCCAAAACAAGCAGTATCAACTGCTTCTGAAGAACCACAGGCATCTTCATATGCTGCTAGTAATTCTTTTTCAGTTGGAGTGTAACAGACTTCAGATCCTTGACATTCCTGGCTCCAAAACCCTGCAGGTCAAATTTGAGTCTCCCCAGCCACTTTCTGCCAGAAGTTCCAGGTGAGGACATTATCCATGACTGAGGCATAATGCATATTTTTCACATCTTGTCACATCTTGACTGGGCCAAGTGTTACAGCTCAAACGATCTCCCATTTAATTTGTTCAAAGTCTTGCTGCTGCTCAGAGCCCCAAAGTCTTTCTTCCAGAGCACTCAATAGAGAGGGCACACTATCAGATTATAACCTGGAATATGAATTCTCAAAAAACTGAAAACACTTAAGAATGCTTGTATTTCTCTTTTGTTAGTTGTTGGCAACATAGCTCTTATGTTATCAATCACATTCACTGAGACATTATAAAGCCATCTTGCTATTTTATTCCTAAAAATTGGGACTCCAGTTCAAGTCCTTTAACCTTACTTTGCTTTATAGCAAAACCAGCTATCATAAGAATCTAGATTACTTTACTTCCTTTCTCCAACATTTCTACTGCTGTGTTGCTCCACACAATGGTGTCATTAATATGGCACTTCACCTTGTTCTAGTGTAGAATATATCAATCCACGACAAATGGTAGAACTGTGTTTCCACCTGTGGGCCATTCAATTTCAGGTGTATTGGATACTCCTTCACATGGAATCAAGCTGTCACCTGCACTGTACTGCTAAAGGGATAGAGAAAAATGAGTTACCAGTATCAATTGTTGCATAGCATTTGGCAGCCTTTAGTTCCTACTGGAGCTCTAGTAAGGTCACTCAGTGATGTGGCAGCAGCAACAGCAGCAGTAGTAACCGAGGTAAATCCAGGAGTGAGTGTAAGATAGAGCTATATGGGGTGGATCCCATACTCAGAGACTTCTAACAGCCCAGAGCCCCATCAGGACCTGGAAGTCCACGGCAGCCAGTCAGGCAAGAGGAGGGCAGAGACAGGAGCACCGCAGGAGATTTTAAATGGCTCTAGGGAATGCAGCAAGCAGAGACAGTATGGCAGTTCATGCAGGAAGGTCCCATCAGGAGAGTTCAGGAATGGCTTCCACCCAGCAGGGCACCAATTCCTCTGAATGTGTCAGAAAGGACATGGCAATGCAAATGGAGCTGCCATGGAAACATATAGCTGTCCAGATACCTTAGTTCTCAGCAAGATTATGCAAGAATTCATCCCAAGTGTCATAACATGGCACATGCAGGACAACCAGGAGATCAGGCTCAGTCAAAATGGATTTATGAAAGGAAGGTCTTCCTTGACCAATCTGATCTCTTTCCATGACAAAGTCATCTGCTTAGCAGATGAGGGAAAAGCCGTGGTTGTAGTCTGTCTGGACTTCAGTAAGCATTTGGCATTGTCACCCACAGCATCCTCTTAGAAAACTAGTGTCGTGGTTTAACCCCAGCCAGCAGCCAAGAACCATGCAGCCGCTCACAGTCCATTCCCCCTCTTCCTCCCCAACCCGGAGGAATGGGGAGGAGAAACAAATAAAGTAAAATATGTAGGTTGAGATAAGAACAGTTTAATAATAATAAAGGGCAGAATGAGATAAAATGCTAATGGATAATAAAAAGAACAAAATCGGTGATATACAATACAATTGCTCACCACCCACAGACCGATACAACCCGGTCTCTCCCCCTGGATCAGCCCTTCCTGCTTATAGACTGGGCATGATGTGCTATGGGTGGGCATGACGTGCCATGGTGGGGAATATCCCTTTGGCTAGTCCAGCTCACCTGTCCCAGCTATGCTCCCTCCCAGTTTCTTGTGTACCTTCTCACTGGCAGAGCATAATACACAAGAAAGAAAGTTTCCTTGATTTAGGATAAATACAACTTAGCAAAAACCAAAATACCAGTATGCTATAAATGGTATTATCACTCTGAATCCAAACACTGCACTACACTACCTGCTGAGAAAATTAACTCCTCCCAGCTAAAACCAGCACACTGGCCACTTGTGGTTTGGATGGGTAGACTCTTCAATGGGTA
>NW_008677585.1:0-4754 GCF_000695815.1 Acanthisitta chloris | reverse complement strand
AAATGAAAATAGGTCCTGCTGTTAGCAGGTCAATGACGGGATAAGGCATTTTTTGATGTCCATGATCTGTTTTCAAGCAAAGCTGGACAAACAGTATGCTAATATTGTCACAATGATTACCAACCAAAATATGTATGTTGAATTTGTATTTGTATAGTATCATTAATTCATACTTGCAATTAACACTATTGTATTTGTAGTGCTATTACAAGCTAGCAAACTAAGTAAAATTTCCAAAACCAATTAGCTTGTTGAACCATGTGATATTGGCATATTCAGACTTGGTAAACTGTTATAGACTCAGATCAGACTTGATAAACTTTGATCCAATTTAAGGAATCCACCAGACTTAGAAACAAGCAATTTTAGCCACTCTACAATTTGGACAATATGGGAGGTGAGGGGGAAAAAAAAAAATCTGCTGACCAAGCTTTGTGAAGGATATTGGTTCTTTTGTTCAGCACATTACTTGATTATTTGTTCTGCAGTTAGTAAGCAGATTCCCTTCATTTCTCAAATAAATTCTCTTTGATGAGCCAGATGAAGTAGCCACTCCCTCCATCTGAGATTAGGCCCTGAAACAAAAAACTGTTTTCCAAAGCACAGACAAAACTAGTGCTGAAAAGATCCCACAAATTATCTCTTTTCAAATTACAGGTCTTGCAAAAAATTTAAACAGTTACATTTTTGCTATGAAAACTGAGATAGCAGAGCTGAGCATCTTAGCTTTGTGCACAATGCCAGAATCCATGACTTTAGGCTACATTTAGCCCAAAGTAAGAACAACAGCATGGCCTGATGGAACATCACATGACAGATCTCCTCACATTTTTACAAATTCTTTCATGATTTAAAGTCCAACATGGTGACTGAAGTATGCTGATAATCTTGAAGGGATGTTGTCATCAGCATACACTTCAATTGAAAATTACTGAGTGCACACAAAGTTCTCACTCCCATAAATAACTGGGCATGTTTCCTGCATTCTGAAACAGAAAACTCAACAAGGCCATCAACCAGAGAGTTCATCCTAGTTCACTGCTTCCAGATGCTCAGGCTACACTTGAAATTGAAGAGGACAATATTCCTCGTAGCATTATAAGAACAATACGCTGCAAGAGAGAGAAGTCCTTGTAAACACCTAGCAGGGAGGGAGAACTGGAAATGAAAATGAGGAGAAAAACAACACTGGAAATAATTTGGGGCCATAGACATTGAAAATGCTCAGACACAATCACAAGCAAGGACTAATTTGGAGACTAACATGAGAGTCCATGAAAATAGCACCAGTGCCTCATTGAACATTGTTTTTTTCTTCCTCCAAATCTGCCTTAATTTGTAGTTTAATAACGAAGAGTACAGCTCACTGTGCCTTTTTCAAAGGAGTTATGACATGCATTATGAGGAGCAGCATTAGCCTTTCACCTTCTACTATTTACTCATTTAAGGTCCTAACCCTACTGATGAAGTAAAGCCTGGATTACTTAATGAAGGAAGCAACAACCATTTTACAGGGAATTATGAGATCACTCAGGAGACTACAGAAATTTGTAGACCCTCATTCACATCTACTGCACATCAGCTCCAGCTAAAACTTGTCAAAATATAGGTAAGAAAAGTACAGCCTGATGTTGGTTATTCTAAGGTTCATATCAGAACATTAACCCTTCAATAGACAAGTTAAAAAGATGAGAACTAGCAACAGTGTCACAGATACAGGAATGAGTCAGCAAAAATACCTTAGGTGGTCTCATTCAAATAGCATGGCAGTTTCTGAACAAACAAATTCAATATTTGTACAGGTGTTTATATACTTCTGTAGAAGTCAGAGGACTGAAAATGAAATCTTGTACCATCAAATCCACTCTTCTGATATTAGAAGCAACAAGATCAGATGATTTGTCCATAAATGGATGAAAAACTACTAGTAAAATAATTTATTGTCGGCTCAAATGTGTTCTATTAAAAGGCTAACCTAGAATCACAGTGCTCCAATGGTTGGAAATATCTTATTTCTAATCTACAATTCTTAAAAGTCAATACATTTCCATTTGTTTTAATCTTTCCTTTTAAATGAGATTTAAACGTCAAATGCATTTCTGGAAAGCAAAAACATGTGCACAGCTTCTAGTTTGCAAAAGTAAACAAGCAAAATTCTTCAAGTTCCTTTTATGAAACTATGTTTCTTTACACTTCACCTACCCTAAACAGCCTGATAGATCTGTAAGTCCTGTACAATTATTTTTATACTGAAAAACTTGATATCGTGCTTGATAGCAAACAAAGCCTCAGAGTAATTTCCAGTGGCATTAGCACACCCCTAATTCCACCAGAAATCTCTCATCTCATACAGTCTAGGACTGATTGTCGTAAATTATACCTTTTACTACTCTTTACTACAATGTCATCCTTTTCCTTTCATATTACCTCTAATTCCACCCTCTCTCACTCCATAAAAATAAGCATTATATTTTGCTACTTTACAATTGGGGTCACTACAAAATTTTTCTACCAATAGCCTAAAAAAAATATTTTTCTGGCTTTGTGTAAAATGTGTTTTGCTTCTCCTTCAGACTGATTTCTGCTTTACATCCATTTGACAGAGTCAAAACTCAATGCTTAATGTTCCTGACTGCATTTCATTTCCATTGGTATAGGTGTTGAACCTAAGAAAGTCAGTCCATAATATAAACTGAAGGTTTAAACACAAATAATCCAGGTTAAACAATTACAACCAACACAAATTGCCCAATTCATACCCTATCTTCATCTCAAAACAAAGACTCAGGCTATACTATCACTTTTTACACCAGGATTTCCTCATGATTACATTAAAATGTTTAAGGCAAAAACATTTTCACAAAAGTCCTCTATTTTTTCAACTCAAAATGGGAATTCTGATCCACTTTGCGACAAAATATATCTCGATGGAATAACTGCATGTTGTAAGTCACAGGCTTCAGAATTGCTTGTTTACAACCAAATTACTTCATTTTACCTTTGAGTCTTTCATTATTCTTGCATCCTATATTCTTGCTAGATAGAATTTGGGAAGGTATCACAGTTTTTTCACTGGTAACAATAGATTTTCCTACACTACTCCGTTAAGAAATTATTTCATTCCTTGCATGCATTAATGGTTACTTGAATGCATAGTATACTCTTTCAACTTTCAGGGTTTGGAGGGTTCCCTCAGGATGCTAAGAAACACTTTATAGGCATAGCTTGGGTTGCATGTCTGTTTAAACTGCTAACTGGAGAGGATTCTTTCAAAGCTTTACTTCTTTCCATCCCATAAGCAATGCTCTTCACAGAGTATGTATTTCAAGAACAAATACAACACATGTGATAGGGAATCTGCTGAACAATGAGTACTGTATTAGGATGGCCAGAATTGTGCAAGAAGCATCCCGAGATTGACAGACCCATAAAAATACCTTCTTTCCCTGTGTCTGTACTGAACAGAAAAGTTCAATAATCTAATGTGCTCTTTCCACAATGCTTTCTGAGTAACTCTGGATTAAGTCTAAGCTTTGTGCTTTATTTCATAACAGAAACGCAATATTTTTCTCTCTTTTTGTCCATCTTATCTATGCAGATGTGATGGGAGGGTTTACACAACCAGATGTATTTTCTGAATTGCTTAAAGCCTCTTGTGGTTGGACAGCTACATAATGTTACTCAGAGCAGCAGAGTGATCTAGTGGATAGACTCAACTAGAAATTCAAAATTTAGGCTCCGCTCCTTGCTTTCCTACTAATAGTATGACAAGTTTTATTACCCACTGCCATCCTTCTGCTAAACTCACTTCTCTCCTCTGCTTAGTATTTGAGGTGACACCTTGTTTTTGAGCATTGCACACAGTGATTTTGATTGGAGCTTTCAGATGCTGCTGTAAGACAAGTAGTGTAGAAAGGCAAAAATCTAAGGTTTTCAAAACAACCCTGAGGGGAGTTCTGAAGGCCAAATAGGAAAAGGAGAAAAGAAATGAATGGTTATTTTTACTACCATATAGTTGCTTTTGAATGAGGGACAACAGCTGAAGTGTGAACAATGCCTGAACTAAAACATTCCCATTAAAATATAAAATCCAAAGCAATTAGATTCCAAGACCTGAAATCAGGAGGGTCCTTCAAAAGACTGAATGAAGCGAGGAAGCAACCACAGCCTGGTTTCCTGGTGAATGTAAAGATGAGTGGGTTAGGAGTCCTGCAGATTGCTCATTCCTTGGAAATAATTCATTAGTGAGGACTTTTCACCTTACTGCTGTTCACATCAACTCATAATAACAGGTGTAAAAGAGGAACAAGGAAGAGAGCACATATTGCTGACAAGAGCCCCATTGCACAGGTGTCAATCTCCATGTCCATAAAGGAACAAGTGAAAAGAATTATGTACCCCAGAGGATAGAACCAAATGGGTTTTTTTAAGAGGATAGAACCAAATGCTTTTTTTTCAGGGACTGAGAGAATATTACAAATGATGACAAGAAGAAAAGACAGGATAAAGATTGCTTCTTTTTCCCTCTTCTTAGTGAGTAGGATGAAACAGCATATCTATTTTTTCCTCTTCATTTAGCAAGAGCAGAGTTTGGGTCACTGTCAGTGAAACCCGGGCACAAATGAGTTATCCATGATTCATAAGGGTATGCAGGCTCCACATTGTGCAGTGCATTAAAAACAGAACAATGATGTTTTCCAGAAAAGAAAAAAAAAGCATCATTCTGATATCATTGCACAAAAATAAGTCAATTA
>NW_008677584.1:82471-85970 GCF_000695815.1 Acanthisitta chloris | reverse complement strand
AGGAGAATGAATGTTGGAAATAAGATGCTTAGAGCTGTCCCCTCGTCGCCCCACAAAAATAGACTACCAAAAATTCATACATAAACATGTAGCCTTGTAGTACGTTTTCTCAGTTACCACAAACAGTTTCTGATTCAGACGAGCTTAAGAGATAAGAATGGAAAATGAGTCCTCACAGCTTTAATTACATCGCCACTGGCAACAAGGTGTTACAGTGGCAGAATGACAATTGCTTTTACTCAGAGTATGGATTCAGGGTCAATATGCTATTTCATCCTAGTACACCACAGCAGATGAGCACCATGTTGTTTCTATATTGGCCTTGCACCACTTTATCCCTGCAGGTAAAGTTGGTCTGATGTGCAATTAGAATTACAGATGTGTATTTAGCTACCGCTTTCTTTTGCAGATTATGGGGAAGACTGTAAGTTTCACTTAAGCTGTCATTGAAGATGTGGGTAATCTTTTGCATTTAGAGACCATAATCATCTTCCCATTCCAAAGATTTAGCTGGCGTTATAGAAAAATTATTGCACTAGTCACTTTAAAGTTTGAAAGTGATCAGATGTTATCTTCAAAGCCTTTAGCTGCTTATTCAAAACAGCCCAAAAAAACTTTGGAGTTATGTAAGTGCTGGCAGCCCTCCCCCTGCTCCCCCAGCCACTGCCTCCTGAGCTCCACATCCATTCCAACACTCCCAGAAAGAGCTTGAAGAGCTTCCCAGGACGATTCACAAAGGAAACAGCAGGATAAATGGCCACGTTTCACAAAAGACAAACACATATGCACCTGAAGTTAAGTACTCTACTACCAAGAAGATAAACTGCAACTGAATCTTACCTTATTGCAGTTACACGGGCACCAACTGGCAATGAACTGAGTTGAAATTCTTTCTGCAAATCACTGAGGGCTGTAAGACCAGGCAACCTGCCTCTCAGAGCATAGCCGAACAGTGATGCTGACACCTTTGGGAGAGGCAGGGAAACCTGTCAGCAATTTCAACGTCTCCTGGCCCTTTGATTAAGCCTTTTTTTTTTTTCTTCCAGCTTGCTAAACCTTTTTGCTATTCAAGTAGCCTGATTTGCGAGGGGGAGACAGCCACTGAACTGCTGCTGCTTTCAAAGCCTACTTTACTTTCTGTAACCTTCCCTTCCATCCAATGAAAAGCAACTGTGGCCTTTTACTAAGTAAATGAGCAAATATTTTCCCAGTGTTCACCAGGTTAGATCCCCATTTAATTAAACTGGCTCATTATGTCCCTATCTGATTAGCAGAGTAGAATCAATTATTCAATGCACAAACATGGCTGCAGGAGCTAGAGGTGTATACAGAGCTGTTCATTTAATTCCAAGGACACTAATTAGGTACAAAGCAAGCAATAACTTTAACAATTGCAGGCACAAGCATACATGCAGTACAGGACAAGGGGAAAAAAACAGGCCTTCATTTTCTTAATAAGCTGGATTCTCTTCCCCCTAACAGGGTCAAGAAAAAACAGAAAGCCAGAGAGGATGAAATGTAGATCAAGAAAGCTAAGCATCCAGGAAATAACCCTTGGGATTTGCATATGTAATAGTGTGCTGCTACTTTTGTACTTTATAATCAAACAGTAGGCAATTATCCAAATTATTGACAGCAGATTTCTCATTTCAACTGCAAATTAAGGCCATTAATAAAGCTTTCTAATGCAAAAGTGACTAATTAACTAATGGAATGGAACTCTGAAGCCGTGATATCAAAACCAGTCCACCACATATTGTGGAAACACAGGGGAACTAATTAGTTTAATTATCAAAACAGCTAATTAAAATTACACAGTTGCCTAATTAGTTCTTTGCGTTTTTTCTCTGGTTTAATTGACAGGATGGAGTTAAATAGGTAACTGGTCTCAAAGAGGGAAAAGGAAAAAAGAAGGGGAAAAAATGTGAGGACTAGCTTCTGCTGAATATTTTAGCTGATGATATCTCATTCGTGTGGCAGACTGGTAACAGGAAAATAAATGACTCTCATCCTTTTGGTAAGCAACTCCAAATTTTCTGGACATAAATCTGCCCTCAGAGTAAGCTATCTAAACAGATTTTCATGAAGTTAAAAGGCTTGGATGTCTTAATGCATACAAAGGGTCAGGGCTGGCACATAATTTTGGGAGGACAGTTGGGAGTTTTTCTTTCAGGAAGTTAATTTTTCTCTTTGTTTTATTTATACCTCTCTGTATGTTTGGTGTTAGAGTCATTGTCAAAGGACAGGCTGGAAAACAGTAGAACACAACATTCTTTCCTTTAGTGTCTCATCAGAGAAGCCTCAAACAAAGGGAAATAAAATATGAAGTTTTGATATCTGAGCCTCACAAGGTTCAAAGTTCAAGTCTGGCTCTTATCTATGCTTGCCCTTGTCTGCAAGGTAGAGCTGGAAATCTTGAGAGTAAAAACATGCAAACTAAATCAATGCTTGTAAAACTTGCAAAATATCTCTGCTTCATTCACAGCTCAGCCACTGATTTGATACATGTCTCTATTCCAGCAAAATGAGATTTTTTTTGTCTGTGTGTAGTACCTTCTTCCATTTATGCCAGAAAATTTACACCTATCCAAAACTGCAGTAAAGCTAATCCCAGCTCAAACACTTGTGCATGCTGCAGCTTCTATCAAGTTTATTAATGGCTTTAATAGAAAATAAAATAGGAAAATTATAATGTACTTATTAAATTAAACAGTAGCATTGTTAAGACCAAGATAACTGCTTGTGAATTGGGCTGAAAAATACTGCTCAGCATTACTTAGTTACTTTCTTAAACTCAAAAAGGCACAGTGGAAAGAACTAAAACTAAAAAAAGGCAAACAGCAAGGGGTCCAGTTCCTCGAGAAGCGAGGAGGATTTTCCATGTTTGCCTTGATTTGTAGTGGCTCAGCTACTCCAGCAAAACATTCTGCACAAATACCTAGATAGATGTTTCCTATGCTTACTTGCAGTTCACCAAAAGAAACATTTACTGTAGTATTTTTTGCATTTAAATCATGCTTGCCCTACTTCTAGAACTATAAGGGGAATAAAACTTGTTTTTTACAAAGCAAGCCCTTTATCACTGTTGCCAAAAAAATGAGAGCTCACAGCAACTAAGCATCAAGATGATAAAAATTACAGAAGGACAAATGAGAGTCTCAGTATCAGAATACTAAAACTTCAGATAAGGATGTAGAGGAAATCAACATGAACATCCTGAACCTGAAAACATGCTGAAAGATCCCTCTTGAGGGAGGAGTGGGTCTCACCTGGGTGCTGAGACAAGACTGACATCAGCTGTGGGTGTGAGGCATCCTCCCTGGGGTTGGGGACAGAGCATGGCAAGGAAGGGCTCAGCTCAGCAGTGAGATAGCAGATTCCAGTCAGGATCAATATTGGTCTCAACAGGGAGCTGAGATCCTGGGTGGGAAAGGGACCTTTGAGTCCAAGTCCCATGCAGGACCATGTGGTCAAATCAAATCCAAGTTACTATTATCAG
>NW_008677584.1:41545-82376 GCF_000695815.1 Acanthisitta chloris | reverse complement strand
GTGAGTAGTTGGAATTAACCATTAACATAAGCTCGGATCTACCTCCAATTTGTGTGATTTGCAGGTTGTTGTTTTCCTTGCTGTGAATTTGGGAGTTCAGAGGATTGTAAATACAGAGCTGGTACTGCAGTGGTGAGGAGTGAGATGAACAGCAGGTTCTAGGAGATGTGTTTTGTCATGGTGTGTCAGGAGCAAGGAGCTGGTTTGGGGAGAAGGACTGCACAGTGTGGAGGAGATGCAGTTTTTGTTTTGTGGTGTTTTGTTGGCTGATTTGTGCACTGGGTGGCTGAGATGGACCTGGAGTGAGGATGTGTTAGAGGCAGTCTGAGAGGTGACCAGAGAAGGTCTGCCTGTGTCCACCACAGCATAGGTACAGAGGTGAGGGGTGTAATACCCCAAAAAAACCCCCTGCACAACCTCAGTTATCCTCCCTGTAGAAACTATAAGCATTGCTAAATGCTGTGGGGACTTGATACCCCGGTGCAGGCAGCCAAACCCCAACACAAGGACAGGGCATCTCTGGGAGTGATACCAGCCTTGGAAAGATGCAGTCTATGTGCATTAACACACATTTCCTCTTTCCTGACTTGCTGTCACAACCTGCCATGCTGACAACATGCTGCAGCTTCTGCCCATGTCTTTCTAAGTGGAGTTTGTGGTCAGGAAGGCAGAGGTGCTGCAGCTTGGCCCTCACAGGGAGAGGAAACTCAGCATGGGACATACCCAGAGAACAGAACACAGTGGGTCCTGCATTTGCATAGATTTACACAAATTTGCATACCAGTGTGTGAAGAGAGCAGCTGGGAAAGAGGAGCAGAAAGACTCCAGAGTTTCATTGTTTTAAAAAATGATTCCCCCTCAAGTGCTTCATTATTTAACTCACCCCTTCTTCCTCCAAACTGCTGTTTGCTCCAATTGCTGGGGAATCAGGGATGGACAGATGACCATGCTCAGTGCAACTCCTGTCAGCTAACACAAAATACAGGTGTTTGCATTGTGGTTCTAGGGCATGTTCTGCTCTTGGCTTTGACCCTTGCTCCTGTAAATAAGTCCTAAATATTTTGTGGTTGTTTGTTTATCGGTTTTGGATTTTTCTGCTGAGTTGGCTGGGATTTTTTAGCCCCTCAAAGGCTTCATGACTTTGTGAAATAGGAACTTCCTTTATTTTAGGACAATCCTTTACAAACTTAGGAATGGCATCTTTGGAGCAGTTAGATGTATGGATGCTTCAAAGAAATCACTGGAATGTTGTTTTGGTTTTTTGTTTCTCTAAATATGATGTTAAAGCCTAGTTTTCCTTAGTGCTTTCAGGAACAGATTATCTTAATTACTGATTCCCTCCTCCTTTAAACCAGCTTGAGGCATTGTTTTTGGCAAAGTTAGAAATTACTGAAAATAAGAGGTTATAATTGGGAATGTTAAGCAGCCATAGCTTTAGTTTTCATTATCAGCAGCATCTACAATACTTCACAGTACTTTTGGACAGAAAACATAGACTGAGGCCATGAAAAGAGCAAAGCAAGAGGGCTTGTATTTACCACTTTGATATCATTCTTATTTAAGCATTACTTAACTAGCAAAACATCAGGCAGAGTTTGTTGCTGACTACAGCTTACAATTCAGAACCTCTGTCTCCCAAAAGAAATGATGACCTGGTAAATGTGCCCACATCCTTACATAACAACAGCATTTATAATCAAAGGGTAAAATTCTATGGCCCCAAATATGCTTGGCAGACAGGGGGCTTTGTGAATCATCTGCTGAGCCTCTCCATCTAATAGAAGGTGGTAAGGATCATGTGAGTGGAGGGTAATGAAAAAATGGTAGTCACGTATGTTTCCCTTCAAGAGCCAGATGCTGGAGGCAAGTGATTCCACTCTAATTTTCTTTCTCTTGCTCTATTTTTTTTTCTTTCTAATGTATATATGTGGTCCTCATTGCTGTGGAGGAAAGCTGGAAAATGTGACCCCCAAAATACTCTAGAGGCTCAAAATGTATTGCTTTTCTTAAAGAGAAATTCTTGATTTATCAGACTGTTGTGTCTGATTTGTGATTTTTATTTTTTTTTAAATAATCCCTCATAATGCTGTATTAGGAAGGGACACAAGGCTTGGCAGCATGAGAACAGAAGCAATGTTGTAGAGAAGTTAATACGTACAACTGTAGCTAATACAGAATTGGATGCTCGGAGTTGTGCTGTAATGTCCTCAATGCAACACAAGATTAGATATCAACAAGATCTAAATCATTATGATTTAGATCACTTATGCTGAGTTGCTGCTTAGCCACAAATCACACACACTCTGCTGTTGCTGGTTTTGTCTGTTGAGGTGAATGTTTGCTGCCTGCACTGGTGTGATGTGGTTAGTTGCATTAATCTATTCCTTTCTGTTCAGTCCTTTTGGAGGTATTATGTCTATCTAATCCTCAGCATCCATTCTAAGTCTCTTACATGGATGCCTAGAAAGAATGCAGGAGAAAGGCCAAATCCTTCCATCAGAGCAGTAGCTGGGCTGTTTGGCAGAAGCTAAGTCAGTGCTGGCACCTCACTGGAGGGAGGACTGTGACGAGTGTGCCCAGCTGTAGATGCTGGTGCACAGGAAGGTGGCAAATTTTAGCAGTGCATTTCCAAAAGAGAGAAAAATTAATGGCATTATTTGCAGCAAGTGGGATCTGACTGGTTTTCTTGGCTAATCATAGAGGTATATTGTAAAAGCTGTGTTTAGGAGTCAAGGAATTAATCACAGGAAGTGGTAAGAATCAAATTAATTCTGCCTGACATCTTAAACCTGAGAGTTTCGTGTCTGAATTAAGGGAACTGTCCAAATTTCTTTAGTCTGTGATGAGCTGAGTTGGTGCATAGTAAGGGCTGAGTGTATAGATGCATCTTGAAATGTCTAACTCTCCCCACTGCCTACAAAGGGAGATAGATGACACTGTTAGAGAGTTGTGGCTAAGTGAGATTAAACTGGGCCTAAGCATCTAGTTGTAGGTATCTAGAAAATAAGCTTTCTGCATAGTCAGTTGAGAGGAGATGATTTCTTCTGAGAATAATTGGTACCGTCTCAGCTAGGCTTCCATTCTAAATCATTCACTGAAGAAACTCTCCATACCTTCACCTCCATACCTTCATCTCCATACCTTCACCTCCATGCCTTCACCTCCATACCTTCACCTGTACAGGACGTCTACATCCCTAACCAGGTGCTTAAACCCACTGACAGAGCAACTTATCACAGGATGCATATCCCTATAGCTCCTGAAGGCATGCCAAGGTTTTGTTGCAACACCAACTTCTGTTGCTGGAAGCTTTCATGTCAGTCTCCAGCAAATATGGTAGATATTATGACTTGACCATATTTGTGCTGTTATTTAAAGACTTGGTGATGACTGCACATGATAAACAAATAAACACTTTGGGGTCTTTCACAGTTTCTGCAGAAACTGCAATAAAATATTTTATGTTTTGGACTCTTGCAAGTACCTAATTACATAATTGTATGAAACTAAATAACCCAGGAATAAAATAAGGGCAATATCCATGTTTCCCTATCAGCTCCTCTCAGGCTGCTGCAGGGCAAAGGGCCTTTTCTGCATTGATTTCGTCCAGTGTGCTGAAAGGTTTGGCTAAAGCCTTAGCCCATACAGCTTGGCAAGGGTCTGACATGGCTAGCCAAGCCTTTCTCCCCACTGACTTGACTACTAGGGCTGACAGCTGCCAGGTCCTGTTGTCCTCAAATGGAATTTTTCAAAGGTTCCTCCTCAAAGTGTTGCTGCTGACTGTCATGGAGCGAGCCTTGCTTTCTAGGTCAGTGGGTTTGTGTATATGGCATGGATTTGCCAGCCCACCCTTGGAAATTCTGTGCCTGCTTTGAATGAAGTCACTCAATAATTCACATGTGTGTGTGCACAACATTTAGCTCCCTCCTTTTGTCCCAGTCAAGCTGGTTCTTCAGACTTGGACTAAAGTAAGCAGCTGATCTGTATATCTAGAAGATTGGCAGGATGCTGTGTGACACAGCTCTGAGAGCATATGGCCTGATGGTTTGGGAAGGTGCAAAGTTGTTAACCCTGTCACTGCCTTCCAGAGGTGCTAAATTTAGAGAACAGAAAGCCATACTGCAATACTGCTTCAAGTAGTTTTTCCATAGGCAAATAAGCCCATACTTCTTTTGGGATGATGAAATACGCTGTGGATATTAGTGCCCATCACCTGTGTGTCTAGAATAGTGTCTTTATTGGATAATATAACCTCCTGTGTCACTGAATGCTGAGAAAATACATGCATTGCTAATCCTGAGCCCTGGCATAAGTAGAGCATTTGCTCTACTGGTACCTTTCCCTGTTGTGGGCTGCCAACCTCATAGTGTCCTTATCTCATCCAGAATTCTGGCTTTCATTATTAATTGGAGGTCAGCTTTATGCTGCCAACACCTGTTTAAATTATCAGGCCAAATTTGAAACTCTAGTAATGAACTTGCCCTGACTTACGGCATGAGGATGAAAGTTAAACTCAAACCTTCACCTCTGCAGGAATCGTACTGGAAATAAGGCAAAGAAAATGTTGGGCACAAACGTCTGGATTCTATTCTTGAAGTCCAAATTCATGAAAGATTATGAAGATGCAGGAAGGGTGGGTGTCATGATTCGTAGTAGGAAAGGTGAGGTGGCTGAAGATTAGATCAAACTAAAAGAGGATAAAAACCAGCAGCAGCTGTGAGACAGGAGTTTCTGTCCTGTGAAAATGGGAAGGAATATGGAATGGTTCTTAATATGAGGATTCAGACTCAATATTTGTCTAATTACACAAAGAGATGGATACAAGAGAAGTTGCTTGGGAACTGAAGACTTGGTTGATTCCCTGAACAGGAAGGGATTTAGCCACAGTGTTACAAAGCAGCCTCTTTTAAAAGGTACTGTTATCTTAAATGATGTTGTGTCATTTTGTTATCAAACTTGGTCTGTCACTTAGACCAAAATATCAATAGCTGTGTTGGTAACGTGTGTCTTTCAGTCTGTTGTGGGCTCTGGCATCTTCTGCTCTCTTCTCTTGGTACAAAGGGTAAAATGCTGCCCCAGGGCTGTTTGCACAGTGATTTGTTCAGAACTGGAGCTGAGCAGAGCCACTGGAGGGGAAAGAGCTCTCTGCTTTAGTCTGTGGGTGAACAGAAATGAACTGAGCTACAGAGAAGGTTTCGTTTGCATAACCTGTGGGTTTCATTTGCAAAACCTGCGTAACCATAGTTATCCTGTTGGGAATCTCTGTAACTCACTCTGAAACGATTACATTTGGGAAAGGTACTTAAGGGGGTGGAAAAGGATGCTAATTAGTTGGAGACTGCATCCCTGATAGTGAGAGCTGTACTTGTAGGTTTGCATAATGATGCTATTCTCTCCAATGAAGACTGCTAATAACTTGAAAAAAATCTTAGGGAAGAATGAAATTTGCAGAGGTTTATATGAGGAAATTGCAGAGCAGGGCTGAGGCTTCTCCAGACTTTGCCACTGCTGACACCCAGAGTCATTGCTATTTTGCTACATGTTGGCAAGAAGTTAGGGCTCAGTAATGCTTTCTCGGGGCCTGGAGACAGATTTGAGTAAATTCCTTGTCTGTAGTGGTTTCAATATGTGATCATCTGTTCATTGCTTGACACAATGGCTGGAGAAAGAAAAACAACATTGTAGGGGTCACTTTCACGAGGGCCCCAGTTAGTAAACTAGCAAGTCTCTATACATAGGTGTAAGTATGGATATGAAACACACGCTGTACTTCTCTTGGTGAGAGTCTGTTTGTCTCACACTTAATAACAAGTTTCTAGTTTTTATCCAGAATGGTTGCTTGCAAGTACAAAGGTATTGGATGTTGATGACATTCAAGAAACATTTCAGCCATCCTAGGGAATTCTTGAGGGAGTCTCAGAGGTGTTTGTGCAGATGATACTTTGTTTTAGCGAGAACTCCTGTTTTTATAATCTCAATACTGTGGCTTTTGGCTTTTTTTGATCATGGATTATGCTTTGAATGCAAAGCAGTATCATTTAGATAAGACAAGTTTAAAAGTACTCCAGAACTGATGTTTTTCTGCTCAAAGTGGTTACTGTTTCAAAATACTCACTAGCAAATATGCTCAACAGCAAACTTCTAAGAGAATTGCTCCCAATGGAATAAATTTTAAGGAAGGGAATTGCAGGATATCCTGGTGTGATCTAGTCAGGGGTAGGGCAAACATCAGTAGGACAGCTAAAACTTGGTTTCATCACGGAACATTGTGGTGAATAGCAAAAGTAGTATGAAGGGGAGGGGCAGAAAGATAAAGAGACAAAACAATAGGAAGAAAAGCAGGGGATGTGAGATAATTTATCTTAGAAAGTGCCTTATGACAGACTTTCAGAAAAAAAGCCTACTTTTGTTGAAGAACAGTCAGGAATAAGACATAGCAACAGACATAAGAGAGAATCCCCCAGCTGAGAAAAATGTTAAGTTTCCTTTTCTATTAACAAAAAAGAAAATTAGAAGGGATTTCTAGGGGTTGTCTCCCTGCCTAACCCTTCTCTAGTAATGTCCTGGTTCATGTAGTGCCTACATGTAACTACTGGGAAACACAGCTTCTGTTTCTATTTGTACCAGTCAAGAAGAGCAGTGGCACTGCAGCATGTTTATGAGTATGTATTGTTTTGCCTCATTGAGGGACACTTCTCCCTGGGGATAGGAGTTCATTTATCTTCATGTTAGCTCCAGAGGGAAATTGTCTCGAGCAGAGAACAGTTAGTTGCAGTAAGCTGTGTGTGTATGCTCGGGTTTTGATGTAGTTCACTGACAGCTGGTAACCAGACCTAATCTGTCAAACTCATTTCACCTAAGACCTAAAGTATAACTCCAATTCTGATCTTTAAGGTAAAAGCATCACAAAGCTACTTGGTTCCTAACCTTCTGGTTTGCAGTGCATAATACCTTTTCTTCTTTCCTGATTTTTTTTTTCTTATTTCCTCTTCAGAAACACTGCTTCTGTCAGCCACTGATGTTTTGGTTTTCTGTGCTTGTTTGCACAAAAAAGCCCAAACCCAACAAAACCAGCAACAAAACAACAAAGAAACAAACCCCAAAAGGCAGTTGGTAGTACTATACAAACTGTTTATTGAGTATAACATATTATCATGCAGTGCCTGCATATACATATGTGATGTAGCTGACCCCCTATCCTTACCTGTTAGAGTTGTTCCTAATTGGGTATTTCTGTATTTCTTACCAGTTTTCTACCTCAGGTTATACCTTTCACATTAATTAGAAAACCAAACTCACTTACAGTTGTTAAAGCTTCCTAGAGAACAAGAGTCTTGATTGTAGGAATTGTTTGTTACCTAGGTAATAGTTATTAGTGAACAGGATTCCCAACTATGTGCTCACCTTGGCTGCTTCTGTTTCTTCTGATGGACTGGGAAAAAGCAGAGAGAGAAATTGCTCCACATCTCAAATTCTACCTCTGAATTTAAGAAAGGTCATTTTTCACTCTCTCAAAACAGTTCTTATTTGTCTAGTCTCTGTTTTCATTCTCTAAAAAACAGTTGCAGGGTTGGCAATGTCAGCTAGAGATGAAATGAAGGAATTTTGTTACAGGATGTCACCCTCAAATAGTGCTGTGTAAGATGTGATGGTGCTGTGGTTATGAGGGTGACAATACCAACTGTTGTATGATGCAGTGCCTGAGAGCCCTGAGTTCTTTGAGAGATGGGAGACCTGGCTAAGACATTGCTGTGATCAAAATGACCCTGAAAGCTCTGCTTGACATCAGGGAAGGCTGTAGGGAATCATTACATTGACCTTAGAAGAAGTTGTCTGTAGAGCTCAACTTATACCTAAACAGGGTGGATATAAACCTCATAAAATCTCATACTAGATTTTGAAGTCTTGTTCCTCTTTCCTCTAAATTGCTGCCTCTGAAAACACCTTAAAATGATAAGGATGTTGTTTGGACAGATGCAAGAACTAGAATGACAATACTACCACATCTCTTTTCCCCAGTATTCTCTTGTTCCCTCCAACCCATTTTTGGTATTGGGCATCCTGAAGCAGTTGCTTGTTATTTAATCTATTCAGACATGTGTTCTCATCCAACATGATACTGGTGAACATGCTAATTGTACTAGATTAAAAATGAGCACTTATCACATCTGTGTTGCTTGAGAATCACCCTGTGACCATAAGATCATACAAACTGCACTTTAATCAAACCAACAATTAATATGGATTGTCTGTGCATGTTTGTTATCAGTAAGGCCTTTTATTTATCAGTATAAATATCTGAATGGTGATTTTTATCACTTCAAATGTATTTTCAAAAAGCAATTGAAGTAATAGATAGGAAGCACATTGCACAAAGCTATTAACACCATTAACTCCCAATATGCTTCAAATTCATTGTAAACCTGAATTTAGAGTACAGATAACTTTAAATTTGCCTGCATGGGATCTAAAATATCAAATAAATCTATAATATGGATATTATTCTAATTTTGCAAAATAAAGAAACCTTCTCTGAAGCTCTCAAAACTCTCCTCTTCCAACTGCTCATGAAAGTTTCACAGCCTGGCAAATCTCCTCTGCCTTTTGGCCTGACTGGCCATAGAAAGGAAAACTCTGTGGCCAGAAATGACAGTTGGCTGCTCTGGTTATTTTATTACTTTTTTTGTTAAACACCCTAAAAGCCAAGCTGCTTCTTGTCTTTCCAGCCAAGCCTTTGCTCTTTGCACAGCATACCTACTTAAAAACAAACAAACAAATAGAACAAACCAAAGAAACAACCCCCCCCACTTTTGGTCAATTCTGGAACTCTTAATGTTACTCTAAACTCTGTGTTTCAATTCAATGAAGCCCTTTTCTGGTCCATCATGCTGAGGAACCTGTGCAAGTTCTGCCACAGATCTAACCACAACAGGCAGCAGAAACTGAAAATATCCAAAGTGACAATATTCTTTTCTCAAAGAATATGCACAAATCATCCCAGAGGCTTTTAATTTAGATGGAGTATCTCATAGGCTGCATTGACAGAGGCTTTTAATCTGTCCCTAGCTAATGATGAGGTCATGCCCATTACTGTGGTAGATTTTTAGTAGAAACCAGTGTGAAGTTGTAACTTCACACAAGCTATATCTCTTGATTTTTATAAAGTTTTTATATTGTAGACCAACTGTGTGTAGATGGAGGTGATGCAGTACAGTGTAGAAGTTCCTTTTCTCTCTAACAAACTGCAACATCCTCTGCAAATAAACTTAGGGGAAATGTAAACCATTACTGTTGTCCCAAGGAATGGCAAGACTTGCAAGACATGGATAGCAATGTGCTGTAAGAGGGAGGACTGAGCCTCTGCCCTAACAGAGATCTGCAGCTGGTAGTCAGGGCAAGCAATTGGCCAGTCAGAGCTTTGGATTTCTCACAGCTCACACAGTTCTCATGCTGATACCCTGTTGCTACAGCTCAAGACTAAGCTACAGACTTTCATCGACATCAAAGGAAATATTTACATCAGGCTGAAGTTCTGCAGCTGTTCCTGGGCATAATATCTCTGCAGTACCATTCTTCAGTGCCAGCTGGTTCTTGTTTCATGAGCCCAGAAGTGGCTTTGCAGGGAAAGGCTGTTCCAGAAAATTGTTGCTTTTGAAGCCACCATTTACTCCATGTCTTGCATAGTCACCCAAAGAGATCTGGAAATGCAAGCAGACACGAGCAGTGGTAGTTACCATGGCTACTCTCAGGAATCATTCAACCAGGAATGCTTGGTAGAACCACAGGAGCTGGCCTGAAAGCTGCTGCTCTTTGGTGATAGCATACCAGAGAAACTGGGCATGTTAGCAGCTGCCAACACTGCCACATGGCAGTGTGTGGCATTCATGCTGATCTGTGGAGTAGGAGAATTGCATTGCCTGCTCCAAGGAATGGCAAGGAAGATGTTGAGGATCTGGGATGTTGAACCCTACATACAAACCCCAGTTGGTTCTCCTTAATTTCTCTTGTTGTGCCAGTATGGAACCAATCCCAGAAATGCCTGAGGCAGGTGAAAACAAAGACAAGAATAGGTTACCTGATCATGTAGCTGTGCTCATATATGAGAGAGCATCCTCCTTTTCCTTCCCTCTTCTTCATGTCCTCTCATTATATGGTGTTAGTTTGGGCAGGGCAGTTAGTGCAAAGCAGCTAGAGCAAAGCCTCGTAGTAAATCTCATTTTATAGACAAGCCTTTGGATAAATAAATCAACCACTTGTGACTTTTTCAACCTGTGCTTTTCACAATTCATTGCAATGACATTTGAGGCATTATTCATGGGTCCAAAGGCTCTCATTCTCTAGACATAGCCCTCTGAAGTGATCATTTGCATGCCCTGGCTTGTTTCTGCGTGTTTTGAGCTCTGCTCTGACACTGATTCTTGCCATTTCCTTAGGCAATAGCATAGATAGGTTTCTCTGTAATTTACTTAGGACCTGAAAAACTGATGGTGACTGTATGATAGCAAATAAGATGTTCACTGTCACTGAATTTCTCCTGTATACTGGAAATTTGCACTTCTTGAAACACCCAGTTCTTGTCCTCTGTATTCACCTGACGTGTGGTCAACACTGCCTGGAGCTGTGTCTCTAAGAGCAGAGAATCTCTCAGGCACAGGCTGAGCAGACAAATTAGGGCACCAAAATAGCCATGGTTCTTCTGTGAATTTTGGCATATTCTAGGGCCCCAGGAAATCAGGCTGCCACATCTGCTAACCCAGTAAAGAACCTGTAAGATGACAGCTTTTCAGGGAGGGTTAGTAGTAAAAATCTTTGCCTTTTTTCCACAAGTGAGCAGAGTCTCTGGAATTGTTCTAGCAGTCTCCATCATTACATCTCCTCAACCTAGAAAAGTTGTTCTGACCCATTTATTTTATTTATGCTGCTAAAGACCTAGTAGTAAACTCCATTTGAAGCAAGAACATAATTATTTTACAAGCCTTGCTTGCTTTCCTCCTCCTTTTCCTCCTTTCCTTGCCTCCCCAACCCTTTTGCTTCAGCTAGTTTTGCTGTCAGTTAGGTGCAAGTTCTGATGGGGTTTTACCTATTGCTCCTCCTTCTTTTCTTTCCTCATAGTACAACATCAGGGCAGAATCTTGTCCAGTGCCTGAGGTTTATACTGTTTCTTGGATGTGTAAGAGGATGCTGAATGTGATCATTCCCTCTGCTTGAAAACCAAATGGTACTGATGAGTGGAGGGACTTAGGGAATTATAATTGGGAATCTGGTTGCCAAGTCCAGAATAGAATTGTGGGTGGAAAATTCCACTCAGACAGATGCTGTCTGGTACCTATGAAAGTTTTCTTTCACATGGACTTTTCAACAGTGCATGAGCATAATGATTCTGTGTTTTTTTTAAAAAAAAGTTTATTTCTGTATGCTAAAAATTATACATTAAAATGTTCTAGAAAGACTTATCTTGGCCTTTACTCAGTACAGATTTTTATATGTCAATAAATAAAATTTTAAGTGGATAATAATCAGTAAAATGTTTGCAGTTTTGGAATCAATTGAGGACAGTGGCATCTTATGGTAGTAACTAGTTTCAAAGGTCCCTTTAAAATAAAGCTACTTTTTATTTTCCAGCCATAGCATTAAGTCTTGTACTGCCAGCTTTAATAGAGACTGCAAGGATAATTGAAGCCCAAGTCAACAAAGTTTTGCATAATAGTGAAGATCCAAATTAATTTCTCACTCATTCACATAACCTAACCTGAATATCAATATTGTTTTAGTTTGTACCAAAGTTTGCTTTTCCCCTCCAATTTTCCATTAATAAGGACTGTACTTTTTTAACAGCTGCAGTGAACCCCCTTTTGCCCACCTCCCCATACACAAAAATAACATATCTGTACTCAAAGCAATAAAGAATGTGCTGTAGATAAATTCATACTCTACCAACGGAGCGTAAGGATTCCATTAATGCTTTAGTGATATCATCGAGGAAGAAAACAGCAAAATGGATCCACGACTTTCCCTCTGCTGTGTCTGTAATGAAGAAAAGTTGTAGCAGCTGCTGTCTTTTTTGCCTTTTTTTTTGTTAATTTTTTTCCCCCGTAGACATCAGTTGGTGTATTGTGGAAGTTTTTAAAAAAAGAAGAAATTTCCTGCCATTTTCTTCTTTCTTTTTCTGTCTCTATTTTTTATTTTAAAGAACAGTCAGCCTCCTTTTGTTACTACTGTGATGTACTTTTCCCTACTAACTCCAAGAGGGAGCCTGAAATGCAATATGGAAATTACTAATATGACAGAGAAATATGAGCTTTATACTGGAGAAAAAGTGGCTGTAGCAATATATCAGAGGAATTATTGAATGTTATCGGTCAGAGCACAATTTATTATTTTACCAGTGTGCTGTGAAAAGTTGCTCAGCCAACTCAAGGCTTTCCTACTATATTAGTGCTGTCTCGAAGTTTAACTGCTAGCACTTCACTAAATGCAAGCACAGTAATTATTTGCACATCAGGCCCTTGGATTCCTCCCTCCCCACCCTAACTCATCATCTTAACATACTGTACGTGCAGTAATTTGATTTACCTTTCTTATTTGGGACTTTGTATGGTAAAGCTTTCACAGAGGAAAGATGGCTGAAAGATATAAGGGAGGGCTGAGAATTTGGAAACTGTCTGCTCTGCACTTTGTGTGTGCTCCCTGCCAAACTCACGTGTGACTCTCATTAATGCTAATGGGATTTAATACATGCTGCAAGAGGAAAATATCCTCATTTATTTTGCACTGAATCGAGTGGTAGCAAAAGTGCTGTATTGACAACTCTGGAGCCCTCTATTTATCCCCAGAACAGGCAGTGTCAGGGTAAGTTCCTCTTACAACCTGGTGTCTCAATCCTCCTCTGCAGGGACCTCTGAAGGAGAGCACAGCCATTGGCACCTCTGCCACTCTTGGCTGCACAGAAAACAGCTTGTCAATGTGGACACCTGCACATTAGCTGCCCAGCCAAGATTTCACTCACAATATACAACAGTCTGGAGAGGCTAAGGTTAGGCTGTACTCACACACCTGTTTGGTGTGTGAATACATCAGTGAGAAATGACTGGGCACAACTGTCAGCTTGTCATAAGCTCTGAAGGACTTAGCAGCAAGTAAACCAATAAATGTGGGCTAGCTCTCTAGCACAGTCTTTTGCCACTTACTTCTGTAGTACTTGTGCTGTTGATGGTTGGTCAATTTAATGCTGGCAAAGGCCTGGAATTCCAGGCTTGAATGCCAGCAGTAAGAGACCATAAGTATTTTCATCCCTTGGCTAGAGGCTTCAAGAAAGAAATGGAAAGAATCCAAGATAGATAGATAACATGAAGAGAGAGTCCAAGACATGTGTAGTCCCACAGTGGGTTATGGATGGGCTAGAAGGATGAACAGTACAAATGAGCTCTTTCAAATCACAGAAATGGGCCATTCTCACAGTTCTACCTGTAAATCCTTCAGACCAACATATCTGTGAGAGGAAAACTTTTCTTGAGCTTTACTAGCTTGGACATAAAACTCCCTTGTCGTTCTTTTTTGACCCTTCTTAAACCTACACCATGCCCTTAGTCAAAATTCAGAGACTAACTGTAATTCCCAGCCAGCCATGGTTATTGGATCACAACTTACTTTCAGGTTGCTGCACAAGCTGCTTCTCTCATGTTATAATTCACACGTTTTACTGCTTAGCCTCACCTTAAGGTTTTGACTGTCCTGTTCTTCCTTTATCTCCTTTGTTCTTTCAGTAGTGCCACCTTGTCATCTCATTTAAATCCACCTATCATTGGATTGTGTGTGACTTTTAGAGTTGTTTTTTTTAAACCTCATGCTGGTGCCTATCTATGAAAAAATCTCTGAGTCCTATAATCTCACTCTAACAGATGTATGCTCTTTTCACCTTCAAGTGCTTAGTGTAAAATGGGCCTTATAGAACAAAAAGCTTGAGTTTTTCACGTTGTCCAAGCTGTTGTTTCAGAAGTGGACAGAAGTAAACAAAAAAATGAAAGTGGAATCAGTTTTAACATCATCCTTGGGAGCTCTGAAGGCATCTTGTAAAACCTAAACCACATACTAAGTAAATGGTTAATCAGTCTCTCTTATTTTGTGTGATGGCAAAGAAATGGTCGGTGCTTAGGTAGTAGATAAAAGGTATTGTAGAAGGAAAATGATAATATAACGCTAAAATGTGTTTTGAAAGTTGGATACTAACCTTTCCTTTATGTTTTCTTCCATAATGTTGAAGTTACTTGTTGTTTGGCTCAATAAATCAACCTGAAACTGCCAGGAGGAGGACTTGATTCTGAAGCTTGTTTTGATTCTTTTGAGGGCCATCTCACTTTGTTGTTGAGCTGGATCTTTGCTGATACTAAAGATGATCATCTGCTGAGCTCCATCTCTAATGTGCAATTCAACGACGACAAAAAATCATGATTTCATTTGGGACAGTGTGTGGTTGGCTCTTACTGATTTGGGCTGGTCACTATTGCCAGACCTGCTGGCTACCTGCCTTCTCATAAAATCATGAACTGTTCTCCTTCTGATGACCTGAATTCAGCCTTGTAGCATGTGAGGCTTGTTTGCTAGGCTTTTAAACTCAGCTAAACAGTTCACTTCTATTCTACAATTTATTTAATTAATGTTCATCTCATTAGTAGGGATCTATCTTAGCCATCTACAATTATACAGTAAATTGCTTTAATGAATTCTGTGATTCTCTCAAAATTCCCAATCAGATGAGAGGCCCTGCTAATGTAATAAGTCAAGAAAGTACAGTTTTAGGGATTCATTAGATTTTATTTCTTATGAATTGTCTCTGGGAAACCTCTGAAAGCAGTGCAATGCTCAAAAAGGACAATTAGTAGACCTGATTCTTATAGATGATAAAAAAGAACAAAGTTTAGTTTGGCTGTGAAATTGATTAGTACACTGATGGGTTTAGGTTTATTTTGTTTGTTTTGTGGATTCCCCCTCCTCGGTTTTTAGTTATTTAATGTTCTGTCGGAATGGGGATCTACTACAAAGTGTTCTGGTTAAATTCCCTATAAAATATGTTGTCAATGTCTGAATTTCTTCTTTAGCTTAAGTCAAATGACAGAAGAACAAGGTGTGTTCCCAGAAAGGTCCACAGAAAAATGTCTACTAACTTCAGTTGACAGGTGAATTTACATGTACTTTGTAGTGGCAAGAATTGGACAACATGATAAAAGAGAATGCAGAACTGATTTCCTCTTCTTCTTTGTCCTGGTGTCCTCCTTGAAGACTAGAGTCCCACTCATTCCCTGGAAGGTGACTGAAAAAGTAACACTATCCAGCTCAAAATATTTACTTTCTGGTGCATGCAGAGACATGCAGCTGCTACACAAAGTCTTCAGTGTTTTTCTCCTCTTGTCTGTGTCTCAGAGCTGCTACAGAGGCAGAGTGGAATAGGAGTGTGCTCTTGTGTGGCATCAATGGAAATGTTTGTTTGGCCACAGCCTACTTACTCTTGCACAGCCCTGGGAGCCTTGAGTGCTGCCCAGGTGTTCACATAGGCAGCCCTTGCAAGTGAGGGCTGTGATGGGAAAGGAGCTGCTCCTGCTCTCCAAGCTCCCAGGCTGCCTTTGCAGGGCTTGGAGCACTTAGGCTGCAGCTCACTGAGAAGATATAAACGTGGAGACTCCTCTGCCACTTTGTTAAAAGTATAGCAGCTTCACCAGGAAAGGGGGGGGGGGAGATGTTTAGCAGCCAAATTCTCCATAAGCACAGCTCTGTTTTCCTGCTAGAGCCAAGGATATATGAGTCTGCATGGATTAAGCATATTTTTTTAGACTCCCAGTTTCTTGCACAGGACGTATAGGGGTAAGTCAAACAATTCAACTTTTTTCCTGTCTTCTCGCTCTCCCTGGTAACTATCCCTTGCTTTAAGCTCTTCAATAGTCCTCATTCATAGGGCAGTAGAATGATGTTCCAATAATTTCCCTTCAGCAGCAGGAGACACACTGCTGTATATTATGCCCTTTAGCTAAAAGAAAAATTGATTCTGTCATGTATACATTTATATCTCATCTATTTATTTTTTTTTCAAGAAATTTTTTGACTTTTCTTATGAGGCTGAGGTAAAAAATAATAAACTACTGAGATATATGACATGATTGTCTCATCTTGGGAAGACTGTCCATCTTGAGAAACAGGAAATTCAGAAGCAAAGCTAAACTGATTAGAGCTCTGGGCAGGTTTTCTTTTCTACAAACAAGCCCAGTTACATTTGTGGAGTAGGTAAGTTAGAGAACTGAAAGCAACATGTGTCATCTTTGGAGTCTTTTCCTTTCTGAATCCTGAAATTTGAGAAAAACATATCTTCACAAACAGCCAAATTTTAATCCATGTGATATTAAAAGGTTTATTATCTGGAGATAGCTGTATGTCCTCTCCAGAGCAGGAGAGCCTTTTGGTTAATTCACTGGGCTAATCAGGCCATCTGGCTTGTATTCCTGGACTGTCCTGTGTGATGTTGGCCATCTCAATTAAAGGTTGTTTCCCCAGCTTTCAATCTGAAAAACTGTGATAATAGTTATTTTGCCTCACCAAAGTGGAAGAAAAAATGTAAATGGATGATGAGCATACAGTTTGTAGCACTGAGCATCCCCTAAGTTCTGCAGAAAGACAAATCACAGTGTTCTCAGCCCAAAAAGTGGTCCAAAGCTTTGTATTAAAGGTTTTCTTTATAAAAGTGTCTTTCAAGTCAAAGCAATCACTGGTAGAACATTGGCCATTGACCAGCTTCCCAAGTAAAAAGGGAGCAAAAGTACATAAAATATTCAGAATGAAAAAATTCTCACTTCATTTACATTATGAAATACATAGAATGAAATACTTGGAGTTAAATAACACTATTTTATTGTTTTGCAAATGAAACTGGATAAATTTTTGGTGTGGTGGCTTTTAGCTCAGGTAGTTTGAGATAAATTTAAAACTCCATTTTAAGGAGGTAAGAAAGATTGTCTGTGATCAGGCACTGGTTTATAACTTTTCTTTCAATGTGGTTTTGCCAGTGCTGACTTTGTCAGCATAAGAAATCAGTAGTTCTCTACTTATAAAGGTTCTTTTCTGTGAATATTTCCAATTCTTGAGCTCTGCTCCTGATTGAAAAACATTCTTAATATTGTTACTACCAGCTCTATAATATAGATATTCCTGTTGTCTTGTTCTTTTTCTTTACAAGTGTAGATATCAATGAGCTTAGTTTTTGTTATGGGAAGGCAATGGGCTCACTATATTATTTTTCTCTGAGTTAAAACCTTTTATTTCTAAGCATTTTGAAGTTAATTCCCAATCATTGTCTTCAACTGAAACTGAGGCAAATGTATTTGTTTTATTTTTGCCCATGTTTGTATTGCATTGATTGTAAAGAGCATTTACAATAATTTCTGCTCTGTCAGATAAAGAAGCTGCTGGTGACTGAGGTTGGGAAAATTAATTTGGAAACTATGAAGCAAAATTGATCAGAATAGGGAAATTATTATCATCTAACTGTTTTTTAGGAAAAATCTTTAGGTGGAAAACCTAACCCAGCTGGGAAAGTTTGGAATTATAGCATTGTCAGGGTTTGGTAGTAATTTGTGAGAGAGATTACTCATGTTCCATTCCCCTTAGTAGTGTAGATGAATTGAATTTCCTGGGATTCTACACAACCTCTCATCACATGGAAAAAACCCTGGAGTCTTGGGAGTTCCAAATCATCGTCCACCTTGGGAAGTTGTAGTCTGGATGAAGAAAAGTGAACCAAGTCGGTTTTTTCAAAGAACATATGTTTGATTATTTTATTTTATCTAAGTATGTTAAACTTTAAAAAGTATTTTAGAATGAATCCATTGTGGAACCCTGGGGGTAAGAACCACATGTCACAGGTAACCAAATTAGAAGTCCATGGGTTATGAGATCACAACCCCCTGGAGAAATATTTAGTGGTATGTTTACTTAATATCAAACAGCATGTGAAGTTTATTTATTAATATGCCTGCAGGTTTCTCTCTAATCCCTCTTCTCAAAGATGCTCACACATAGATAGGAAAGCCAGAAGGAGGTGAATTGCCCTGGTACTGTTTCCATCTAATAGAATAATGTATCTGTTAAAGAAAAAAGTTAGGGTACAGTGCATACCTTACTGACCTTGCCCAAATCTCCAGTCCTGTTTTACACAGAAGCCTGTTGTGTGCTGTTTACAGAGAGCAGAAAAGCGCATGCACAGCAACTTCCTCACAGGGTTATGAATCTTTAAGCAAGAAGAAAATTTATTTTTTAACATAGTCAGAAGAACAATTGCTCTCAGCTAAGCAGTGAGAGAGAAATTCACCTGTCCTTCCTCACCCCATGCTGCAGTAACTGAGCCTGGTGGAAGAAATTCTGCAGGAAGGAAATCTCCTTTCCTGTTAATAGTGGTGGAGCCACTCTGCATCACAGGAACACTAACATTTACCTCCCTAATGAAGCATTTTGAACTTTACTGATAAAGGCTTTTACATAAAAGTGAGAGGTACTAGCTAGTTTAGCCCATTGCTGAAGTATTAAGAAGGATCACTTGTTTGTGTTTGCCAGAGTTACTTCAGCCTTCTTGACCATTTAGTGTCCTATTTATGCACTAGATAAAACATTAGATCAAGGCACTGTTGAAAAAATTATTGCATCTACACTATCCCTCCTCTCTCGTTCAATCTATGCAGCACATCACCACCTTAAATGTTAATAGGCAACTGCCTGGGTTTCCTCAGAGTTTGTAATTATTAAGCTCATAATAAACCTGAAAAATTAAAGGCAAGAGAGGTATTTTTATCTTCTTGTTAAAATGTCAAAGCTTCAGAAAGTTTTGCAAAATGCTGAGCTCTTTCTATCTTCTGTGTCAAGGGCTATTACTAGAGTAGATGCCGAGACAATCTGGACACCTGCAATCTCCAGCCAGATTCCATCAAGCTCCTATCTGTTAGAAGCTGCAGTGCTTGCATTTGGATTCAATATCTAACAATAATGTGGTATTTTATAAACATTAGTGGGCCTGATTTTGCACTGGTCAGCAGAGGTAAAAAATAGGTACTTTTGGAAAACAAATAAAAAAGGAATTGGAACTGTCTCAATAAATAGTGCAAATTGTAAATTTCCCAACGATGCAGTCTTGTGCTCAGGCATAAAAAAATAAAGCTAGCAATTACAATATTGAGGAATTGCACAAGCTGCTTCTGCAGTTAAGGCCTAATATTTACTTGACAATACCTTTATATTATTATGTATAACATTATGTCCTTTTAATATATAGAGTTGCAATTTCTCCTTTCTGTTGCATCAGAAAAAAAATCACCTACTGTCTCTGTAAATGGAGTAACACAAGAATTTTCTGGCTCTTTATATCAGTGATGATCTTAAAGCTTCTGTTGATAATGCTTTAAAGGAATAAGTGGAATATTCATGTTAGGAAAAGTAGAGAAACTTGGTTGAAAGCTAAAAACTAATCTTCACAAGTCTCTTTCACAGCCTTTTCTTGATATGACCTTGATTGAGGAATATGTTCCCTCTTTTTCCTGAGACTGGTTCCCCAAACTGCAAATGTAGGAAATGTTGAAGTTCCAAAACATGATTTCAAGGAATACAGTAACTTGTGCCTCTGAATCCCATTTTGATGAAAAATATCATAGCCCTATTGCTAACCACCTGTTTCAGAGTGTCACTTTTGGCAGGGAAACTCAGTGAATATTGATGCTTAACATGTTCCACATTACCACAGCTATGGAACTTGGTTTCAAACAATACTGTCTTGGATCCAAAAATACTTTGTAAGTGACAAATCTATGGTTTTGAGATATAGCCACATTTAGCTGTTTGAAGAGGTGACCTTTTTTCAGAGGAGTCAGCCCCATTTTATTTGGATGCCTGTGGCTGCTGAGAGTATTTTAAATGTTCGAACTCAGTAAGTGCCAATGCATGTTAATTTGGAGTAGGATTTGTTCAGGTGTAATTGTAGAGTAAAATGTGGTTGAATTACCAGCTATAACCTGGCTATTATAGTGCAAAAACTTCCAGACAACATGTACAAGGGATACAGTTGTAAGGACTTTCTTCTCCTTCACACTGTGGGCAGTTCATCTTGTCACACAAATCTGGTTTTATGCATTTGCTATGTTCTTTGTAGTGTGCCAACTCATTTTGGGAATTAGATATCTTTGTAATGTGTAGAGGTTTTTATAATTTGTGGTTCTTTGGTTGTCTGAGTTTTGATGAGTTTGCAGGGGTTTGCAAATCTGCCTTGCAATGGTTATTGATTAGTGTGCACCTTGCACAGTTTTCATGGGAAAAGGCATGCAGCACCTACACATATCTGCTTCACAGCTAAATAAAGTGCCTCTAAAATTTTCTTCTTCCTCCATTAAAGCAGAGTCCAATTGTTGCTGTGGTTGACCAACAGTTTCTGCCTGTTTTTGTGAATATTCTGTCAAAGAACTTGCTTTTACCTAGCTCATATCCACCCCAACAAAAAATGGGCTTCTTGCCAGACATTTTTCCTGATCTCTTATCAGGGGTGGTACTACAGACAATTTTGGGCTGAGGATATGGACTAAGGTGATAAGAAGTTAGATGCTTTCTGCACAGACAGGTCACAGATATTAAGGACTATTCAGAAGACCAATTGACCACGATCTCATTTGCTGGTGTGGTTGCATATTTAATCTTTTGGTTGCCTTGAATTTGCACAGAAGATAGAACTAAGAGCTACATCTCAGACTGTGATAGCTGCATTGCATCAATATCTAAGGAGTTAAAAAGCAAACCCATTATTCACAATAAATTAAATTTCCAGTGAAGGCTAAAAGAACAGTCTTAAGCAGAAACAATTTAGAATTTTTTTTTTTTGTGAAGGAGATAGGAGAGCTCCTTTTATCTTTTGTTTATACATTACCTAGACCATCTAGAGCATGGCACATGTGATCTGTGGTAGATGCTTTTGGTTTAGAAAAAAAATGCTTTAAAGATCTCAAAACTGTATTTGAGCTTGTATGTGCAATCAGCCTTAGGCTGCAAAGAGAATCTGTCTCAAGGAACTTTCAGCAAAATTTCCATCTGTCAAGCACAAGTGTTAAGGCACCTTAGATCTTCTGGAATTTCATTTCCATTGGAAATTTCAGCATTTCTACAATAGTACAAGAAATTTACTTTATTTTTTACTACTTTAGACTGAAAATAGTGAAATAGATACTGATCCAATACTTTTCCATTATACACACAAGGAGATGTGGAGTTCAGCAGTCTGATGCCCCTTTTTAATCCAGATGAATTCATTCTCCTGAAATACATCTGAATCATACAATTCCTATGACAAACCAATCAGCTCTTCCTTGCCAGGCAATCTATGTTGCACAAAACCATAGATGAAGACAGAGAGCACCAAGAAGGTCAGCCTCCAGTGTTAGTTCAATATTGGTCCACACAGAGATTTCTTCTTCTCTCTGCAATATTTCTGTGGTACAATTTTTCTCAGACATTTTGATGATTTAGTTAGCAACAAATGGACATCAGTTCTCTTCCCTTACACAAGTGATGGTTTACCTTGAATGAGTTGCTCTCCAGATAGGATACAGTAGAGCTGTGTACAAATGGTACAGAACCTAAATTGAGGGTTTTAACTTTGATGGCTTGCAGCAACTATTATAGACCATATACTAATACACTATTTGAGTAGCAGAAGATCTTTAATAGTCCAAAAGCATCACACTGACTTCACAGTGACTATGTGCAGGGATTAGGCATTACAGGCTGAAAATGGCTTTCTGGATGAGATGTTATAGTGAATTAATATATCTAAGCAGCAGCAATATATAGCATGATAAAAGAGAGGCATTACAGTCTAAATAAGAGAGATGGAGAATATCATCATTAGTCTGAAGTGCACAAATTAGCATGGAAACACATAACTACTGGAATATGGAAGCTTTACTCATCAGGTATTTGTAAGACTCTGAGGGTGTTTTTGTCATTAATTTTTTTAAACCTCCACAAGCTTTGCAAACAGTGGCGATATCTTTTCCTGAATTAAGTGGCAAAGTTGGAAGAACTTACATTGGAATAGAAAAAATATTTTTCTCAACAAATCTGTTGACGAATTGATCAACTGTTCTTCCTACAAAGCTCATCACAGATATGACAACACTACTACTGCTTTAAACTGTATCACTCTAAACCTTGCCCTGCCAAATGTGTTGTCAGATTCCAAATATTTGATATTTGGTTAAAAAGAAGTCTGTTAAGTCAAGTTGTTTCCAAGTGAAGGAACTTTAACAATGATTTCTCTTACATTTCACATGTTTTCAGCCTTTGTGTTATAAACCCCCCACATTGTTCTACAAAAAGCTGTTAAGAATTGCATGACAAATTGCTAGGGGGGTTGGAAATCAGCTGGTGAATAAGCAAAATTTCAAAAGGAGATATTTTGCTCTATAGCAAATGCTTTGTAAGTTTATTTGCCAAGTGTAGTTAAGCTGTAATTATTTATGATAAAGCTCCATGCAAGACTTAACATTCCTCAGTGCAGTTTGCACAATTCAGAAGTGAGATAGTAGAATTACCTCCTACTGTTCTCAGTTGTAGTTGCATATATTTATTCTCTGCCTGCTTTAGTTTTTAAGGTCTTAGTGACTACTGCACTCTGCTATTAAATTGTGATACTCAAATGGAAGCTGAGTCTGTTGTTCTTGTAGGAAGGCAAGGTTTGCAAATGTTATTGTACACAAAGTAGTTATTCTGTGTGATGGTAATTGTTACTAGGTGTGACATAGGAAATACATATTAGTGCATCATGGATAATTCTAGATAATTCAGCTGAAGTGTAGTAATTACAACTTCAGAGTGAATTTTGTCCTGATTTGTAGCGTATAAATAAGAACTGTTAGGAAGATTTTGTGTCTACCCATTTTCCAAATATTTCTGCTTGGAAAAGAAAGATGGGAAGTTAAGGTGTCTAAAGACAAATGTCTGATGCTATTTAAGGTGCTACAGGCCATGAAGGACACCTATGTATGCCCTAGCATAGAATGGAGGCCTCTGTCCTTTTGGACTGGCAGTCTGGGGTTTTGCAGAGGGTTTGGGGGTTTTGAGTGACTAAAATGATGCTAAAACCAGGTGTAGGCAGTTTAGTCCAAACTTCTGACTGTGTTTATCAGACCAGGCATCTTAGAGGTGGGCTCCTGAGCCCCAGAGCTCTGCAATGGACTATCTACATACCAAGTGTTTGGGGGAAATGATGCAACTTCCTTTCAAAACAGATGTATAGATGCCTGATTTTGTATGTTCACTCTGAATTCCTTCAATGCCTGCTGCTCCATTAATTTACAATTTCATCTGAAGGATGAATTTATGTTTGGGGTTTTTTCACTTTGTTTTATTCACCTTTGATAAGCACCAAAGGGTTCATGCCCCTGGGTTGGACATGAACCCTTCATCCCAAGGAGTCTGTCCTTGCAAGCAGCACAGCATCCATTCTGTGCCTTGATTCCCCTTGCCTTATCCAGTAGAAAGGTGAACTTATTTGGCCTTCTTCTTTGAAGTGTAGTTAAGGCAAGATAAGTAATATGGCTTTCCAAGGTCTGTATGTGTAATGGATTGTAACCAAGGTCCCCTGACACTGAGTTTGTGGCTTAACCACAAGACCATTGTCTTCTATTACAGAAATGTTAACCTCAGAGAAGTGAAGGAGTCTATAAGCTTTATTATCTTTCGAAGTCTGGCTTAATGAGCTGTAGTGTCTGAATTTTCAGTAGAGGAAGGCACCATGGAGGAGCCTGCAAAGCAGTGAGAGACTGGAGTTAAGAGCTGCTTTCCTTCCATTTCCTATTAGTGGGTAGAAATGGTTAGATGAGGTGTTAATTTGAGGGAAAGTCTTTCCTCAAGCATTTTCACATCTCTCTCTCTGTCCTGTATCCATCTTGCTGACCACTGGGCAATCAATATTCTTACAATAAGTACTAGAAGTCTAGAGTATTGAAATGAAAAAAATCTGTGAAGATAAGGAAAATGTCTTTACAATTGCAGCTGATCATTATCCATCATTAACATCAGAGCCTTCCTTATAGGCACTGAGAGTTCTTACTTAAGGTCTGGGGTTTGATGACTGCTCTCTTCAGCTCCCTTAGTTTCACCAACTTGAGCAGAGCCGTTCTACCTCAGAATCCAGAGGAGTCCATGAGGAGACACGAGTGACTGAGAGTTGGCAGCTTACTTGCTATTAAAGAAACATATTTTGAGATTCTTCATCAAATCTAGTGTTACCTAAAATGGGTTTGCCCTCTAGTGTCAGGAAAACTGAAAGATGATCTCATTTTTATTGGTTTTGTCTCTCAAGAAAGATTCTTTCCTATTTCAAGTGGTGGAGCTGCTGCTTTGCAATCTCTGACTTGCCAGGTCAAAGTTAAGCAGGAGCTGACACCTCAGTCAGGGTGACTCCTTGGTGGTTAGCAAGTACCATCTCTCTGCCAGGGAAATTTCAAAGACTTACCATTTTGCCAGACTGGTGTTTACTGTTATTTTCAAAAATCTCTTGTAAAAAAATATTTAAGCAAGGAAAAACACCAGAACATGAGTTTGCTTCGTGTTTGTGTGATTAGAAGCCAGTTGGTATCAGGTTTAAATCTCCTGTGTAGAAAAGATGCTGTACTAAAACTGGCAATAAATGAGATGGAGGACTTCTATGCACAGTGGGCATGCTATAAAAACATAGGACTATAATCACATTACAGTGTTTGACTCAATATGCTGTAAACAGACTCCCTGTCTTCAACCCCCCCATCTCCTCCTCTGGAAAGAGCCCAAATCCAAAACTGTTGGAGGTGATGAGAGAAGGAATCAAACCAGAAAGAACAGGTCTACTCTAACTGAAGGAACAAAAGATGCTTCCTGGCCTATTTTGTGCCACAGAATGAGTGAGAGCCCTGGCAGATTGTACCTCCTCCATTCTGCAGTACTGCAGAGCAGTGGGAATCAGACAAGCAGGAGAAAGCAGGTTTTTTGCTTCATGAACTTTTGAGGTAGTGCTGAGGGTCTGAAGGCCAAGGCCAGAAGGGCTACATGACCCTGAAACCATGCAAGAGACTACAGAAAATAACAGCTGAAGACCTGTGAATTATTCTATGTAGACTGCACATTTACTCACCATGAGTACACTGGCTGGGCTGAGCTGTGTAGAATTCTGTGTAGAGGAAAAGATGTTGCAGCAGGTGATAGAAGAAGAAGATAGCCAAATAAAAGATTTGTTAGAAAAGGCATAAGAGGATTGTTAGGAGGGGCATAGGAGGATTTTTGGAAAGGCTGTGAGCAGTGGCTGATGATAAATCTCCAATACTTGAGTTCACTAGAAATCACAGGATGGATTTTAAGAGTGTTGGACAGTATATATGTGACCAATAGTATATTTGTCAACATGGCTGGGGATGTCATTATGGGGAAGGAAATGAATGCTGCACATCTATTTGAGAATTTGAATAGAATCTGGCAAACTAAGATGTGAAATTTGGGAGAAGAAATAGGAAGATTTTAAGAAGTTTTAATTCTTGTGATGCAAAGTTTCTTTTCAGAAAGGATGTAGTTTTTATTTTTTCCAAAAGAAACTTCTCATTTCAAATTGGCACTTTAAAAGTTATCTTAAAGTGAAAGATGGAAAACTTTCACAAGCCAAATAAGCAAAACATTATTGGAACCTTATTAATATCTCATAACTAAATGTTTAAGGTGAACTAAGTGAAGCAGAAGACCAGTGTTTCATGGAAGCTGAGGAAATAAGGGAGATGAGTTCACATCTTGGTGTATTTCATTCTGATGTAATGCATTGGTGGAACAATGATGATCTGTGAAGCCAACAAGGCTCGCAGAGAGGGGAGGTCACAAGAAATGATGTTTCATACTCTGTCATTAGACAAAGATCTGACCCAAACCTCTGGATTCCAGCTCTGCCTGTTTCACCCTTTCTTCTCCCTTCCTCCTCCTTATCTGTCTTGTTTAGTCTATTTTAGCTATATTTGGAAATTTATCAGTTCTTTGAGGAAAAACATATTTCTATATTCATAAGCATAGTTGGGCAGAAATAGGATTTATGTTAAAAAGAAATGAATACATTTCAGATTTTTAACAAAGAAAGAATCAAGTCTACTCGTGAAATAAGTTCTTAAAAATGTGTAATCATAGTCCATAACTTAATTTGGTTAATTTCCAAGCAATTCATTTTGCTCATGGCAAAATGTTACTTTGCAATGTACAATGTAAATATATTTATCTCATAGAAATTCATGAAATATCTGCTGTTGCATCAGCGTGTTTGGCATAATGTGAAATTCCCAAATAATCAAAATTGTTACAGGTAAATAAACTATTATTATGTCTCTGCAAATAATCACCTCAGATTTGAAAGGATCAGTTAGGAATTCTCTAGTTTTAAAACCAAAAAGTGTTCTAAACTAGCAGTTTCCTGAAAATTATTTATTTTGGGTTTTTTCAGAAGAAATTACTTTTTTAGTGTTGGAAAACGGGTTCTGTCAAAGAAATTTGGTTTGAACCAGTTCTGCTTAGTGTCTTATCATTGACTAGACTGAAGGGGAAGAGCAGCAGGAGGTTCATTTGTGTCCAACTCGTGTTAGTGGTGCCCACTCTGCCTGTTTGTTTGCCTAGGATGTGGATGCTGTCCCTGCCATAAGCCTGAAGTGTCTGCTCCAATCAATTAAAACAATGAGCTGAATCTGAACCAAGTATTCTCTATCCATGCTGCTCATTCTCCTCACTGTTGTAACAGTAATGAGCACTATTACCATGCAAGTTTTCTATTCAATTAAGAGATTCATTTCAAACTACTTATTTTCTCTGCACCTACATGAGGTTTGTCATCTTCCTTCCTCCAAGTGGCTCCGTATTTAGCATAAGGACATCTTCCTTATCAAGTCATTGTTTTAGAATTATATATTTCTGATTCCTTGTCCTTTTATTTATGATCTTGCTACATTTTTTATCTGTCCATGTTTGTTTATTTTTTTATTTGACATTCACTGAATTTGCTCTTAGCTCTGCCTTTTTAGTACTGCCTGATGTTTTATAACGTATTGATTCCCAATATTTTAAACTGACCCACTGTTGATATGAGGATCACACTGGGAAGTAAGATGTTTACATCTCGCTATGAATAGCAGATAAACGAAATAATAAAGGTTGTCAAAAGCTGAGAAATAAAGTACACTGGGTTCTTGTCTGCTCTCAAGGATATATGGCTGTGCAGCTCAGAGCTAGCAAACTCCAGAATCCGAGGCAAGTTGTTATGGACTCCACTTTGCTCTTTAATTCTTGAAAACCAAAGCCAGACTCCAGGACCATCATTTACCCACAATGTCACATGACAAACTTCACCAGCAATTTTCTCCTATAGTTTTCCAGGTAGTTCCTTTATAAATAATCCATTTTCTAAGGAGCACATAAATGAAGCAAATAACTTTCTTTCCTTGTTGTATTTGATCCTGTTGACTAATTAGAGACAGAATATGCAGAGATATTGACATAGATTTTTGATGGTTTCATTTACAACTTTCTTCCCTATAAAAACTTCCCCCCCCCAAACTATCTTTTTAAATTACAACATTTCCTATTTAGCTTAATTCCTTCTGGTCTTTACTGCAGTAACATCAATCATGATGAACTCATCTTGTATTTAATTTTGATGCAATTTCAGTATATACTATTTCTGAATTAAAATAGTTATTTTGTAGACAGTGAAAAATTATTTACTGATTATAGCCCAACTGTGTGTGTGTGTGTAGATATAGATATATTGTATACATTAACGGTGACATGTAATTTAAATCTGCACATTTTGCATTATTCAGTAGTTGGATGCCAGCTGCTTTTCTTTTGTACTTTGTGATTAATTTCATTGTTGGTAGATTTTATGTTTCTGAAGAGTCTTTCACAGAACCTACATAGGATTCAATGAAGAGGATATGAATACACAGTTGTCAGTGGTGTTTTAGTCTGATCTACAGCACCAAAGTTCAATGGTCAGAATTAGAGGATAATGAGGGAGGAAGAAAAAAAAAAGAACCGTAGCATTGTTTTCAAAGAATACTTGATTGACTTTTATCACATCACTAAAAAGGATTAATCCTTCCCATCACCCTTTTTTAATTTCCACTGCAATAGTTTGTCTGCTTAATGGAAACAAATGCCAGGTAGGGAGTGCTTTGTCTGGATTTGCATGTGTGTGTTTTTCCAGGCACTGAGAGAGGCACCTTCAACTCTGAAAATCATATAGCTGCTGTGTGTATTTGAAGAGTTCAAATCCTGGAGTTCTCAAGCCTCTTTTATATGTTGCATTCTTACTTGCTTGATCAGGACAGCTTGAAACAAGAGCATGTGGAAAGAAAAAACAAGTAGTAAGCATGAAAAGAAATCGTAGCTCTCAACCACCAGCAGCAATTATAAGTTCTAAAGTTTTGCCTTTTGTGTTTGTTTTTAAAAGCAATTTAATAAACTACAAAATGTTGGAGTACTCTAGCCAGGGAAGTTGCAGGTACAATTTATACCACATTTCTCAAAAGACGTAAATTCCTCTTTTTTGTAAAGCATTAAGTCCCTCCCTTAATTAAGCCTTCTGGGGTTTAAATGTGTTGATCTCATTTTAAACTGAGCTCAGCACAATTAGACACACTGAGAAGATAGCAGATAATCAGCACATACAAAAACATTTCAGACATAAATGCTTCATCCTGCCAGGCCCAAAATTACTATTTCTTTTTTTCTTATCGGGTGGGGGGAGGGAGGGGGGCAAGGAGGGGAGAGAGAGAAAGAAAAAAATTGATTATTTTCAGCTCGTCATACATCTCATTTGTAGTGGGTCAGACCTTCCCCATTCACAATTACCACTAGTTAATCTTATCAGAGAAAAATTCAATTACATTTATCAAGGTTATTCCATACACTCAAGTTATTGCCTCGGAAAAATCGGGTTTCAGTGTTAAGAATGTCGGCATTGTGTATGTGTATGGGGTTTGCCTTTTTTCCCCCCCATCTCGAAAAAATAAATAATTAAATCCTGCTTTTCCACTGACGTTACTAATATATAGTTATAATAAAGTAATATTTGACAGCTTTGTAAAAGGGATCATTAATACATAGATTATGGAAGTTTAGGAGGGAGGCTCATAACTGTTAATAGACTTCAATTCTCAGCCTACACTGACATTTTAAAAAATCTAGTTTCAAATTTGATAACAGATTACCAGCTAGGCTGGGAGCCAGCCACCTGATTAAGGCAATTTAAATGCTTGCAAAGTGGTGAGATTAAAATCAAATAAGTGCCGATTTTTTCCCTGCTTCACTTATCTTTCCCTGGATTCGTTCCTTAACTACCAGGTGGCAGAGGACTCTGGGTAATTTTCCTCTGCGCCAATTACCCCAGGATGGTTTTTAGGGTGAAGCAGAATAATTACTGCACTATCAATCCAAAATGGGCTGCTTAATGTGTTTAAGAGAGATTTTGAGCCTTAGCAGGGAGGCTGCCTGAAGCGTGCTCTGCTCGCGGTGCCAAAGCCCGCTCGGCCTGCTCGGGTAGTTAACTGTTCACGGAGAAGGCAGCACACACCCAAGGTGAAAGAAAACAAGGAAAACTCCTGGGAAGCTGTGGGAAAGTTAATGAGCTGCTTCCAACGCGTGGCAGGCTGCAGTTGCAGGTGGCTGACAAAGCTAGGCAGGTTAAGAAAATAATATTTATCATCCAGCTGCCAGGACCGTCTGCATCAAAAGTCTTTCTAAAATCCATACAACAGGCAGAAAAATGGGTTTGAAACAACAACAACCAGCAACGAAAAAAGGTGTAGAGGGGATAAAATGGGGAGAAAAATGCTGGCGGTGAAGCAGTGTATCCTTGGTGGGTCATTTGCAAAGCTTTGCGGTGATGATCTGATCTGAGGACACATTGATTTTGATTTGATTTTAATTCCTAAGTAAGAGGAAGGATGGGCTTGTGACCAGAGCCCAGAAGGGGAGAGCTGGGGCTGGTTGGGCTCTGCCACAGGGCTCTGGTGTGCCCAGTTAGCACCAGTTTGCTGGTACAGGTCTGCTGAGGGTGCCTGGCTGAAGAGTGGTTTCCACTCCCTTCCACGCAGCTACATCCCCTCATTGGCTTTAATTGGCTCTGCACTGGAAAACGAGGTGTTCTCCAGATGCTCCCCCACTGCTGCTCTCTAGATGGGAGCCAGCTCCCCTCCCCCTAATCCTGGGACTGCTAGGAAAAAATTTGGCAGTAATTCCCTCGCTTTACAGCTTTCTCCCTGCAGAACACAGAGCAAGTAACACTTGGCTAAGCCATGGTAGAAGAAATAACTCGTTAATTATTGGTTCATTAAAGCATTTGAAGATCGTTGGAGTAACAGCAATACAGAAAGGCTCAAGTGTGAGGTGAAGAAACGTTATGTTCTGTTATCAAACTGGTGTGCAGGGGGGGAGGGATGGAAGAGGGGAGCAGGGCTTAGGCTCAGCTGAGACTCTGAAATGACATTACTAAATAGTATACTGTAGCAGCCACAAATTAAGTATTATCTTCCATCTGGTGACTATGCACTGGATTTCTTTAATTATTATTATCTGAATATAAATTGTGAGTTTTAGCCAAGTATTCTGGAAGGTTGTCCTTAGAAACAAGAGAGATAATTAAAAAAAAAAACAACATTATATTTGAGAAGGGGTTGCTGCTGTTGCTTGCCTTTCAGTGATTTGCTTACACAGTTTTCCATATGATCTCTACCTACTTGATGTACAGAGCTTTTTTTTATTATTTAATGAAAAATTGATCTGTGATTTTGCTTAGCAGATGGTTTGGATAATGCGAGTTAAAATGTTCAATTTTAAAGAGAAAGTCTTTCTTTTCTGAAATTGTTTCAAGGTGCTCAGTGACCTCAAGTGGACTTCAAATATGTCTAAAAATCCCCAGGATATTTCATGAAGATGTTGATTATCTCCCAGGAGCACAGGGTACGGGAGTGCATTTGTGACTGGGGTATGGAGTTTATGGGTTCATATTCCAGTCCAATTTCCCATGCAAAACTGATTTACCTGTGCATCCACCCTCTGCTGCCTTCCTCCAGGAGAACAGTGCCCTCCCAGGAACAGGAGGGGTGGAGGGAAGGCAGATCAGCTCTGTGATTTTAAGGTGCCAATTTTTAAGCTGACCCTGTTTTAAATCACAGGAGTCTCACCTGCCACTGCAAACCTGTTCATGTCCATCTCACCAGATGTGACAGTTTATGCAGAAGTGTGTCTTGTAAGACACATGCAATCCATTTAAAGATTATCACATGAAACCGTATTTACTTCAGAGGCCTGTAATAATTACACCTTCACTTGAAAAATCCCCAGGACTTTAGCTGCTGTGCCACAGATTTATACTCAAACATTTTCATTTGATGCGCAAAGTGTGAAGTACTCTTTAGTGGCAAGACAATTATCTGATTCTACTAATAAATGAATGCACTAGTAGTCATTTTTAATTGAACAATTATAGGATATTGCACTGTCAGTTGATTATAGAAGTCATTTCATAAATGTCAAAAATCTCTTTAAACGAATTATGGAGCTCCAAAATAACTCCGGCAATCAGCCAGCAATAACACAATAATCTGTTTACCCTGTTGTCAGGCAAACTACTGCCATTTTTTTTTTCCTTTTGAGGGGGGACTGAATCTTAAGGATTATACTCCTGCTCAGGCTGCAGCAGCTACTGAGGCTTTGATTAATACAGATCGTGAGTGTTGTCAAGTGCTCTGACATGTATTAAATAGCAAGAGAAATTAAAGTTGTTTTAGAAAGGCATCGACAGCAAACAGGAGGACAGATCTCCTCTCTGAGTGTTGACAGCAAAGTGCAGGACAGATCTCCTCTTTGAGTGTTGATAGCAAAGAGGAGGACAGATCTCTGAGCCAAGAAGGTGGATATCTGGAAAGTGCTTCTAACATGTTCCCATTGTCAGATGCTTCAGTTTCCTTCAATTTTTTTTGTTGTTGAACACAAGTTCCACTTCTTTTCTGTTGTTATATGATAATCTATTTCCTTTCTTTTCCTCATTGTATGTACAAATGATAGACTTGGGCACAAAAGCAGGCTGGGTCTGCTTCTATCTATGAACACCTGTGTTCATGAATATTAGTCACACTGTTTTATCTGCCTACTCATACAACTGAAGACAAGAATTTGGCTCAGTTATTGTGGATATAGGATGTCCTTTCCTAGTCGATTGAATCATTTTCTTTCCTGGAGTAAGGCAACCTATAATAGTTCCAAGGGCAATTTATGTATATCTGTAAGGGTGGGTTCTAGCCATACCAAAGACCTGCTCTGACTAGGGAAAGGTAAACAGAGAACATCAAAATAAAAGAGGTTGGACCATTGCAGTGGAAGAGACCTGATCCATCTTTTGCTTGCCAAGAGACAAAGAAAGGGGAGTGGTTTAGACTTTCTGCTTTTTATCAAAATAAAGCCAGCATGACTCATAATTTTGCTAACAATAAAAGGCTCTGAACTAAAATGCAGGTGAAATGTAATCAAAGGTAGAATCAAAAGAATGTGTTCTCTTTCTGGAGGTTTGGGCTGTGTAGCCGGGTTGGGGACTGTTTGACTTCCCTGGTTTAAGTGCTCAAATCCAGATGCCTTTGGTCTGAATAAATTTAACAGGATTCCACTACTTGAAAACTTTACTGGAAAACTGACACCCAATTCTAAAGCTGGTCATCTCAAAATGAGTGAACTTGAAATAGTGGATCGTATTTGGGGGGCTGATGGTAGGAGAATAGATTTTCTGATGGTATATGACACAATCTTTAATCTCTTTTAATCCTCAGCAATATAGGAAAGATACCTGCAGCTCTGGGTCTGCTTCTTGACATATTTATATTTTTAGATGTTGAAAACTGAAATCCTCTGAAATCAAGCTCAGAGAGGGGCTGACAAGAATAAGAGATATTTAGTCATAGGTGGTCGTAAAAACTTTGATGTGGAGCCTGCATGACCTCATGATGTATTAAGGGAGGCATCACCATAGGAGCAGAAGAGCAGGGGCCTTCTGTATTGTCTGTGCTTCATGGAGTAATCCTCTGCCAGCCCTGCATGAGCTAACACAGAGGGTAGTTTTGGGAATGGAGCCAGAAGCATTATGCAGATTCAGTGTCATAATCACCCTATGCAAGCTAGGTATGCCTGTGGCTGTGCCCATGCTTCCAGCTCTGGGGTGGGCAGGACTGAAACTGGCGTAGATTTCCACGTTGACCTTTTATTCTATGAGGAACTGCTTGTTGGGATCAGATGGGAGAAGCTAATGGAAGATCTAAGGGATTGTCTGTGTGGAGAGCTCGATTGCTGGAGTCTGAGCCTGTAACAATGAACACTATTGTCCAAGTGCAGCATTTTAAGTCAGCAGCTCTAAGCTCCAGGCTGGCTATACCTGGCTCTTTAGGCTTGCTACTTTCTAAATAACAAACCAAAATATTCTGTTCCTATTAATAGGGCAAGGTGTGTACAGGAGAGATTACATCCCTCTTTGCTGTGTATTTCCTGAGATGAGTGCATCTCTGTCCCGAGGGGTTACTATGCAGGCACTTCAGGGTAGAATGGTCCAAAGTGTTTGGTTAGACAAACAGAAAACCAAACAGGAATAGGAATAAGTCAGAGGTTCACAAGGCAGTATCAGATAGTCAGTACGAATTCTTACTTTACTTTCGTTGTGAGGGTTTTGATTTATGGTTTAGATAATTTAAAATGTGCTGGATGGCATTTTGGTTGATGAAGATGTGACCCAAAAAAACTGAGGCTCTGCTTCTTCCCTGACTTACACCTGTGTCACCATGTCTGTCTTTGCCAGGTCCGTGCCAAACATGGATGGCTTGGCAGCTTTCTTGCACACACTTTGTTCTGAATTTAACTGACTACACAAAGTGCAAGGCAGTCAAGAAGCAGCCTCTGACATTTTTAATTGGCATTGAATTTAAGTCATCATCAATTATTCTGCTTTAAAGGCAGCTTTAGTCCTTAGAACTGCCATGCATGCTATTCAGAACTCTTGCAGGGATCCATCCCTGGTATCTGTCTTGGCTAGTAGGATTAAGCCCTTATGGCTAGTAGGTGGCTGAGACCTTACCATATGTTGCTGGTAGACAGCAGCAAAGCTTTACCCTGTGATAAGCATACTAAAAGCAATCTGTTGGGCTTTTTTTTTTTTGCCTGTTTTTTTTTTTTTTTATATAATGCACTAGCACATGGTTAATTGGCATTCATATTATTAAACTAACTTGTAAATAATGTAATTCTCTCAGGAATCACATCAGTTGTACTGTGGGTGAGTTTAGATTTCAAAGGTGCCACAGTGCTATGTTGACGGAATTGAACAGCATTAACCTTTTCACTTACACTAACAAAGACAAGTTAAGACAAGATGTGCTATGACTACTGCACATCTATGTTTTGTTTTTGCCCAGGGCCCTGTACAATTACCCAGCTCTTCAGAGCTAATATTGGTTGGATGTTTACCTTCCCCTCCCCTCCCCCTTCAATATTTCTACAAAATGACAGCCTCATATTTTAACCAAAAAAATAATCAGTTACATAATAAATATATTTTCTTGAAGGAAAAAAAAGCAAGGCTAAAAATATATTCCAGGCACTTATAAAGAGATCTGGCAAAGAGAAAAACAGATAGACTCTGCAGTACAGTTCAGCTAGCATTTTCTCAATGCAAACCATTCTGCTGTCATTCTAAATTCCACACTGCATACAATATGGTATTGATAGCAATGAAACACCATGCTGTGCACGTATCCCAGAAAATAATGGGGGAAAATCCTCAACATTTTACTGACAAAGAAACCTATTTTATTTCTTTTAACATGCAGGTTCTTTACATGAGTGTAACTAACTAGTTCAGATATTATCAGTATTACTTGATGTTATCCTCAACTGCTGCACTGAAGAACCAAGTGCACCTACAAAATCTGGCTAAGTCTGACAGTTAGTTAACTGTAGCCTGACCTGAGACATCACAGGTTTTGAAATAGGTCTAAAAGTTAGGAAGAATAGACATATGTAAACACAGTGGTTGCAGGGCTGATACTTTCAGGTTATTCCTTAGCACTAAATATGGGGTTTGGCTGCTTTTTAATTCACTTTAGAGGCAAAAGCTTCCAAAGGGCTGACTGACCACCCTCTCTGTGATGGAGAAATAAAAATGGGGAAAATGGAGCAGAAGTACAGAGAGAGTTAAGTGTCTTTCTTGAAGTCACATAGTTGTAGAGTGACCAAGCCAGGAACAGAGAACTTACCCTCTGACTTGTATCAGCTGCTCACTATACACCACTGTAAAACTCTGCAGATTTACAGGAATTACAGATTTAGCATAACTTGTTGAGACCTGACTGGTTTGGCCTATGGGGGATTGGTACCTGAATTTATCCTAACTTCCATAGGAGACTCTCTCACAGATTCACCAAAGGTAGAGCAGCACTTGTGGTGAGCTTTCTTTCACTTAATTTTAGACATCTAGAAAGCAGATTTTGTACCTCTATCTTGGAGGTACCCAAGTTTCCCTGCTGTGGACAGCAGTAGGAACACTGGTTTGGCTCATAGTGATGCTGATGTGTATGGTGACACTCAATTGCATCACAAAAGAATCTATTTGTCTTGACTTATGGAAGTTCCAAACAACTGTGTCTGACATAAATATCTGTATTGTAGATATATCCCACCCTTATTTCAACATTCTTCAGAGACTAAATTTAGAAGAGTGAATATAATCGTGATAATTGGTGAATTAGCACAGTAAACCAATACATTATTCATTAGGTAATTATCAAAATATCACACACAAAATCTTGCAGGAAAGACAGCAATGCATAGTCTAGGCCTGATAATTCGATGCCTTTCATAAACATCAGTGAATTTGCCAAAATCTGGAAAGGTTCAGCATAAAGCTTAGATAAAAATTACCTAGATCCCATCAATTTTCCCTGTAAGCTCAGAATAAGAAAATATTCTTTCAACTGAAGCATGGACCAAGCTGCATGAATTCCTAGTACAGACTATAGTTATGATGTATCATGACTCATCTTAAAATTGGTCTAAATTTTAGTAGATCTGCAATGGTAATAGTGGTAAGAAGAGAGATTGGCAATCCTGTAAGGGCAGATAAGTGCAAGATATAACTTTAGTTGCCTTGATGGGGAAAATTGTTCAATTAAAGATATTCCATAATGCCTTTGCATAATTAAAAATGTTCACTGAACTGAGGTTTGGGGATTTTGTTTATAGTTGGAGGTTTTTTTTATCTGTGAACTACCTACTGGTTATGAGCGCAGCTGAAAATAAATGTCATTCTTGAGTTGCCTCTTTCCTTTGACTTTAGAGAAAGCATAGACAAGGAGCTTTAAATATCATGAAGTAAGACATCTGAAGCTAGGTGAGTTGACCCCTGTCTTCAAAACCTGGACTGGGGGTTAGACATGGAACTCAGTTAACCAGAGAGAGATGTTTTTGGGCCTGTAACAAAAAAATATACAGCTCACATCTTTTGTTCCTGAATGTGTGATAACTTTGATTAAACTGCCAGATTGAATTCTGCTGGTTTAGATTTTAAACTTGTTTGGAACAAGGTTAGATGGCATTTAAGTTCCATATCACTGTGTCTCCAGTAATGAAAATTAGTCTAATAGGCTGAGGTACTCATTATTCAGGCTAAATTAGCTTCCTGGGAGAGATCCCTGTAAAGTAGCCATCATGATGAAGAATGTACCAATTAAAAAAAGTAAACCAAGCTGATTATTGACATATTTGAATTTCTTTTAAAGCTTTTTCTCTTTTGCATCCTTTAAGCCTCTTTCTGTTGCAGAGGATTGGGCACTGTTGGATAGAGAGAAGGATAAATCAATGTTGAAGGAAAAGGGTGGGAATTGCCCCATGTCTTGTTATTGCCATTGTTCTGACCATATGTGGAATCATTGAAAGAATACCCTTCTTTCTGGATCTTCCTTTGAGATCATTCAGGCCATCCTCTTCCTCACTGCCTGACATTGGGATGGCATGTCCTACATACAGCAGTTGTTCATATGGAAAAATAATCAAGCAAAAGTGTTTTTATATATATATTTACCCTCCTATTATGGAATTTAATATATGGAAGAAGAGATGGTAATAGCAGAATGAAAATTGTACAAGAGGTTTTGCTACTCCACCTCAAAGTCCACCTTCTAGTTCTGGCGGTTCTGGTACATCCTCACTAGCAGTTTCAAACAGTCTCCTGGGCTTTGTGTTGTAGTGGCTGAGGGATGTGCCTATGTTTGTTTCTGCAGTGAATGTGGTATGCACCAGTGAGAGCTGAGGATAATAGCAAGAAATTGCATCAAAACCCTTACACATTTATGCCCATATATTTAGGCATTGCTATTTTAAGTATGCCAAGGCCAAGGTGACATGTCACATAAAGGTGAATTAGTCATGACTTCCAGAAAAACAAAATTGCTATTTTGAAGAATGGTCCTCAGTGACTTAGGTGGTCCTGACACATCCTGTATCTCCATTTCACATCTGTGAAATGGGAAAACAACACTTACCTACTTCTAAGAGATGTTTCACTGAATAGTTTCTATGAAGCACAAGCCTCCTGTGGAATGAGTGCAAAGTATTACTCTATTTATTTTTATGAACTTTCTGTTTTACTGCAGTAGGAAAGCTTAAATTATCCATAGAGTTCTTGAGCACATTGGGGAAGCCAAAGATCCTGATTTTGCCCACTGTGCTCCTGGCAAGGAAAAGACCCAAGGGAGACTCCTAAATGAAAAATATAAACAAAACCCTGAAGCTACTCAGATCCTTAGAAGATTAGATTTTTGAAAATATGTTCTTTATAAGATAAGTTAAATGCATTTTCCCCCCTTATTTTTTCCCCTGGTTTGGTCACAGGTTGCTCCAGGCATCCAAATGGGGGTATTCAATCCCTGGCTTTATTGATCCTGACAGGGACACATGCTATGGTGCCCTATCCTCCCTGAGGCCACCACTAACTGCAGATTTAACAGGTCCAGCAAGGAGAAGGAGAGGTTCCAGAGGCTGTCATTCAGCCTGGGATCCATACTTCACCCTTTCATTCTCATCCACCCCACCATATATTTCATTTTTGTCAAGGTGGGCAATACTTCCCATTGCACTGCAAAACCCTTTCAGGCCTGGTGGTTGGGGGAGTTTAGTGAACATCTCACAAGTGAGGAAATTTCCTGTGAGACCAAACAGTGCTTTTTGTGCCACTCACATGGAGCAGGGACAGGAGAAGGAGTGGAAGTGTATTTTTCTGTGAATTCTTCTTCCCAAGGTACTCTGGGAGTTGGTCACATAAAAGATAAAAATGGGTGGTCTAGATGTCATTTTTAGATTTTGACTGCACAGAGACATTTTTGGCATTTCTCTTTTCCCTTTACTGATGCCAGTGATTCAGAATTCTGCCTCAGCCCTTAAGGTTTAGACTTTTCAGCAAGTGGTAAATTCATTCTCTCACATTTGGATTTACAGTGAGTCTTCCCACTGCTTTTTTTTAGTTAAAATGTTAGATACTTATAAAAATTAAGTACCTTGATAAAATTCTAGTGTGGATCACTGCTTTAGTGTTAACTGTGCTCTAGGCTCCATGAGCTGCTGTGCTACCCTGGAGGTTTGTCACTTGGTGTATTTAGTTAGTGTGCTTAAAGGTGCATTCTATGCAATAAACCAGTGTTTATTTCATCGTTATTTCTAATTAGCTTTTCACTGATACAGGACATAGAGGCAAAATCAGTATGGGAGGTGAAAACAAAGGAGATGGAAATTAAACTGAGGATGACACCACATTGTGTGGTTGAGTCTGAGTCTGTAAACACCATCAGACTCTTACTACTCTCCATTTCCCTTATTCCTCTAACTCCTCCCCTGTCCTTAGAGGGGGATTTGTAACTTCCCTTTCTCTGGCTCTGGTGTATCACACCAATGACCCTCCAAAGGCTCATATTCCAGGACAGAGCAGCTCACTGAGGGTGACAAGAGGACTTGACTTTGTTTGTTTGGGTTTTTTAATTATTTTTCATGGGGAGAGAGGGTTGGGGAACAACATTAGGAGCACTGTAGGGATGGGATGAACAATGCAAGTGAATGTAAAAGGGAGGAGAGCCCCTACCCAATTTTCGCAGCAGAAGTCATTGAAGTGTTGGATAAGAATGCACAAAGGAAAATGGTCCAAAAATTTGGTCCCAAATACCTGTATTCCATGTATCCCTACTTCTCAGATTGTTACAGACTGATATGGCTGGGAAATTTGTTTCACTTTCCCACTGGCAAGATATGCTTCCTCTTGCTAGTGCTTTCCACCTATCCCTGGACAAAATATTCCTTTCACAAGGCTTGTACTCAAGTGTCACTTCAAGTAATTGAGTGACTACTCCACCATGAAAAAAAATCAGGGAATGTAAAGCAACTAAATTCAACTTGGGTGAATACCTCAAAATGAGCAGTTATGTGCTTACCTGCAGTTATGCAATGGACAACGCTAATTAGCAGTTTATAGATTGTTTAAAGAACAATCTCTCCTGCTTTTGCTTTGGCCTCTGCTCCTCCTCTTCAGCCTCTGCCCAGTGTACATCAGGAGAAATGTTTTGTTTCTGCAAGTATCTTGTGCTGTGCTCTGTAAAGTGCAGAACACAGGAGTAGTAGGACAGGTGATGGCTATATGCTCCCTGACTCCTTGAACTCAACCAACTATTAACACAGCTGCTAGTTGAAGAGGAGTGTAGTAAAGCACTAGCTACTCTGCTACAGTGAACAGTGTTTACAGGGAACTTGTCATTCTTTCATAGCATCCGTGATGCTATGCAAGCCACCCTTGCTTGATTTTGCCACCTTCCATGCTTGAATGACAACAATATGTATTACATGCTTTATTTATACACCAGATTCCTCTGTCATCAACCAGCTGGATCACAGTAGGTCACAGCTGTGGCTTCAGCTCTGAGCACCATATCACATTGCTTTTTTTGTCTTGACCATTTTCTTACGAGCTGTGATGTTAAAGCTTTAATTCTGTGTTCATTAATAGTCATTAACAGCACAGTGTGATCTACTGCAAGATCTTGCACTTACAGAACAGATGAAGTGCATGTCTTTTGTGAGTATCAGCAGAATGGAACAGCCTATTAAGAGTTTATATTGTCTTCAAGATTTTATTCAGTGTTTGTGCTGTCTTTAAGTTGGAGGACATTTGATACCTAGTCCAATGAGAAATTAGAGAGGGAGAGCAGATGATGCATAGCCTAGTATAAGGCCTATACTACAAAATGAAGCCATTAAAACATTTTCATTATGTTTTATAGGGCTGCATGAGCATATAAAAGACCAGTGGGTTTTGTTGTGTGGTCTCAGGGATTTTGACCTGGTGCAGAAAAGACCTAAAGCTGCATACATGATGTTGTCACACTGTGGCATTAAAACCCATGTACTTTCAGTCTTCTCTAAAGTCTTGGGAAGCAATCTACTCAGCACTCCTCAGGATGAGCCCCCAAGTCCATCTGGGAATAATGCTTACGTGCTCCATGGGGATGTGTAAAAGTAAAATGATGACTCATTTAGACAGTGTTTGCACAGCACTTTGAAGATAAAAACCTGTGCTCTGATTGTAAGTGGTATTCTCTACATTACATTTCCCATGTAATTACATATTTTTTCCCTGAGATTCTTAGATATATTTTAATCTTTCTACATGTAGTAGAACATTATTCTATCT